>NW_006199342.1:1234927-1265927 GCF_000334495.1 Tupaia belangeri chinensis
AGAGGTTTTTGCTATAGGGTGCATGCGCTCGCCAGAAAGACAGAGAGAGACAGAGAGACAGAAAGCGAGAAATCACCCCCCAGGGAAGATGGCCACCCTGCAATCCCTTCTCCTCCATTCTCCTCTTGGGATCTTGGGCACGCACGCACAGCATGCGTTTAAGCCACCAGGTCCGGGACTCGAATCGTGGTTGACTACATGGGAGTCCAGCAACATAGCTATTACACTAACTGCTGGTTCTAGGAGTATCTTCTGATCAGATTAGAGCTGGACTTTTCTGTTCTGCTTGATTAAAAAAAAAGTCTTGATTTTTTTTTTAATTGAAGAATTTAGTCCATTAACATTCAACATTAATTATCGGTATTTGTGGACTTTTTCCTACATTTTGATAGGTATTTTCTTGGTTGTTTTGTGTTCTCTTATTTCTGTATTATTATTTTGTTTTAGAGAGAAATTCTTGCTATAGCAAGTGTGTGCTTACCAGAGAAACAGAGAGACAGAAAGCAGGAAATCACCCCTCAGGATGGATGGCCATACCACAATCACTTCTCCATTTCTCCTCTTGAGATCTTGGGCACGCACGCACACGCACCCGGTGTGCCTCTCACTTTTCTTAACTTTAATATGTCTTTTCTCTTTCTTGTCTTTTTTTTTGGTATCCATAGCTCCTACTCTCCTTTATTACTTTTACTATTTTGGAAATGTTATATTCTACTTCTAGTTTTTATAGTGGTTTCCCCATAAATCTTGACAGGTATATTTAACTAATATGCTTAGAATGTGCTATTTTTTATTTTCATGACTGTAAATTACTGTCAAATAATATATTTGACAAGCCTTTGGGATATAAAAGACAAAAAAAAAAAAACCTCACAAATAAAATCTAAAATTGAAATGCATTCGATGATAACAATGCCTACTTTGTTTCCACATACTTTATCTTCATTGCATTTTATCTGCATGGTGATTTCAGGCCTGATCTCTTCAGCTGGGATAGAGTTGTCAAAATGTCCCCAATCGAGAGACTTGAACATGCCTTCAACAAGGCTCAGACTTACTTGGGAATTGAAAAGCTGTTAGATCCTGAAGGTATGGTTCAGTGTTTAATTTCAACCTTGATTTTCCTCTACACTATTGGACACTTGAAAAGCAACTTTTTTCCTTTAAAGAATGAATTATGAGGATGGGGAGTCTTTCTCTTTTTGAAGCGTAGGTGCAAGCAATTTTACTGCAGACAAGATATTAGTACTTTTGTACTTAGCCATTTTAGGGTCTTTTCCTTAGGTAGAAGTTTAATTATACTATTGGATAACTAGTTGATACAGATCAAGTAAGCTTTAACATTTTTGAGAAATATAATCATTAGATAAACAATTTAGTATTTGGTTTAGTTAACTGAAATATGTTTTTGTGTGAGCTTCTTACATATGATGCAAAGACTTTAGTTATGAATATGGCAGGGTATTATTTTCATAGTATGACTAAAGTCTGTGTCATTACTGTAAATGTGAAAGCTTATCTTTGAGCATTTAAGGGAAGGTTTTAGAGAAGATTTTTTAAGAATGGCATACAGTGCAGAAAAAGTATTCTGCCTTTGTTTTATATATTGATATGAAATAAGAATTTACTGAACTATGGGTATTTAGAAGATTATATATTTGGTATTGTTTATGGGTGCTAAGGGGAGTTATTTTATATGTAATATTGAATAGTTCATGTATTTTGGACATCTAATTTAAGCTGCTTCTTATTTACTTCTACTTTTAGATGTTGCTGTTCAGCTGCCTGACAAGAAATCCATAATTATGTATTTAACATCTTTGTTTGAGGTGCTACCTCAGCAAGTCACCATAGATGCCATCCGTGAGGTAGAGACACTCCCAAGGAAATATAAGAAAGAATGTGAAGAGGAAGAAATTAATATACAGGTACACGTACATTTTTATTACAGTGTTGGGCTTGCCATATTTGTTTTCTCGTAATCACTAGGTAAAAACACTTTCAGAGGGTTGTTTCTTTTTTTTTTTTTTTTTGGAGAGTTTTTTGCTATAGGCACGTGCACTCACCAGAGAGACAGAGAGACAGAAAGCGAGAAATCATCCCCCAGGGGGATGGCCACGCCACAATCCCTTCTCCTCCATTCTCCTCTTGGGATCTTGGGCATGCACACACACGCACCTGGCGTTGAGTTTAAGCCACTGGATCCAGGACTCGGCTACAAAGGAGTCCAGCGACATAGCTATTGCGCTAACTGCTGGTCGCCAGAGGGTTGTTTCTTGACTGAGAACATCTTGGTTTTCAGTTTCTATTTTCATAAGTTCAATTTATCACTTAGCATGCTATCACATGAATGTAGTAGAAAACCGTACCTCAGCTGACTTTCTTCGAAAGGAAAATGCATGACTTTATACAACCAGGCCTGAGTCAGGGTCTGAGGCTGTTTGTCATGCTTCTGTAAGACATGCTTAAGAAACTTCGTTTTTCCATCATCTGCTCACCATCCTTTATCTTTTATCACTCTTGTTGTGTGCTGTAGATGGTTTTCCTCATGTTAGCCTGTATTTTTCTATGTAATAATTTTTTTTTTAATTTGCCTTTGAAAAATATCAGAGAAAGAAAGCAAGAAATCCCCCAGGAGGGATGGCCCCCTTTTCCTCTATTCTCTTGAGATTTTGGGCACACATGCACACATGTGTGGCATGAGTTTTAAGCCACTGGGTCCAGTACTAGAACTGCGGTTGACTATATGAGAGTCCAGCGACGTAACCATCACTCCATCTGTTGCTCCCATAAAATCAGAGACTTTCAAGAGCTAGGTGTGACCTTGGGGGAGCTAGATGGTGGCACAGTGGTAAGATCCAGACTCTGCAAGGCGGACCTACCTGAGATGTTTCTAGGTTTGTGTCAGGCACGCTTGTACTCATGATCCAGGGCTGGCTGAAGCTGAGAGTGGGTCATGACATCAGGACCCTGTTGTAGGTGCTGTATCTCTTTGTCTTTCTCTGTGTCTCTCACTCATGTAACAAATGAACTTAAAAAAGAAAAGAGTTGGATAAGACCTTAAAAGTCACTTGTTCTAACATTTTAGCAACCGGCAACCAAACACTTTGATTTCAAAATTATTAGAGGTGTATTTTAGAGAGACAGAAAGCATGGGCTCTGGAGCTTCAATTTCATCCTGTTGCTTCTTATTTTTAGTTGGTTATTTAACTTCTCAATCAAAGTTTTGTCTTCAAAATGTGTTTAAAACCACTTTCTTCATCAAAATAATGTATTCAAAGTATCTAAGATGATAAAATACCCTTTCTTATAAAAATAAACAGCAGTTATCATTACTGTAATCTTTTCTCCCAATTTCTTTTGGTAACCTCGTTCAACAAGTTTCCCTTTAAAAATATTACTTAATTCTCATATTATAGTAATAACATCTCATCTTTTTATTTCCTTCCTCTGAGAATCAGAGAACTTATTTAAAATTTCCCTTGTGTAGTATCTAACAACCTTTTATTTTCTCCATTTAAAAAAATAGCAGGATTTATAGGAAAGTTCAAGGGGAATACACTTAATTGACAAAAAGAGTGTGAGAGAGATCAGGCTCAGTTGTACCCAGGGCTCTTTGTAGTAATTTTAAAAATCAAGTGATTCTTAAGAAAAGCCCTACCTTCTTAAAACTTACTGACAAAATGCTGGCAAGCATTTGCCTTCAATAGTGTGGTCATTATTCTGCATTAATTATTATTATTTTTTTTTAGAGATTTTTGCTATAGGAGTGTGTGCTTGCCAGCGAGACACAGAGAGATAGAAAGTGAGAAGCCCACCCCCCCCGGGGGGGGGCATGGCCACACTGCAGTCATTTCTCCTCCATTCTCCTCTCAGGATTTTGGGCATATATGCACACGCACCTGGCATGAGTTAAACTGCTGGGCCTGGGATCCAAACCACAGTCAACCACATGGGAGTTCAGCACCTTAACCATTATACTGTGTGCTGGCCCCAGTGATGAACTTTTTAAGGGAAATCTTTTTGTTTGCCTCTTAGTTTTAGAATCATTTTCGCATTGGGTTGGGATTTCTCTTGTTAAAAAGATGGGATATTTTAATTCTTATGGTTTAAGTCCATTCTCTCTTAAAAAACAAAAGGGCCTTCATTTGCCTTTTATACTGAGTAGATATTGTAATCAGTTCGGTTTAGGCTCAGGGTGGCATGATGAAAGTTACAGAGACTATTTGCTGTTTGCTTAAGAGCAAGTGTATTAACACTAACCTCTTCATTTGAATGCTTTCATTAGTGCCTTAGAGGTTGAATTACATTAATTGAGAAACAAAATGTGATCAAGTTTTAATCATCTCCTGACATAGCTTGCCATCCACTACTTTCCAGTGAATGCTAATAGCCAGCCTTCTGCTCCTGCTCTGTCCTTTGTAAAAACATATGCTACTAGTCAGCAGACAATTTCTGCATTTCTCTTTAAACATCTGTCAGACAAACTTCTCATTTTTTTAAGTTAATTTTTTTTTTTTTACTGAGAGAGAGCGAGAGAGAAAGAGAGAGAGAGAGAGGGGAGAGAGAGAGAGAGAGAGAGAGAGAGAGAATCCCTGTCATTGCTCCAATACCATGATCCACTCCAGCCTTCACCCTGCCTGGATCATGGGCAAGCATGTGTCTAGGGTACTCAGGGAGGTCTCCAGAGTTAACTGGGAGCTTCCCATGTGGAATTGGCTTCCGGAGTGTTACGTTACCATTGCTCCACTGTCTAGCCTTTTCTCACATGTTTTAATTAATACCTTCTGAACGTTTGCATTTAGAAAATGGTTTTCATTTCACCTCATAGGTGCTAGTGCTTATCTAGGCGAGCTTTGGTTGGTTGGTTACCAACTTTGTTAGCTCTCAGCTATCCTCATTATGCTACGGAGGCTCAGTACTAAGAATTCTCCAGGGTTATTTTTTCTCTATAGCACAACTCTTTGCTCACTGGTCCTCCCCCCCCCCCCTTTATAAGAAAAGAGGGGAGAGTGAGGGAGAGAGATACAGACAGAGGTTGGTATTTTTGTAAGGTCTTGTTGTCTCATGACCCTCTTGTCAGAGCCTTCCAGTTAGATAGGATTACAGGCATATGCAGCTTTTTCTGGTGTGTCCACATTGGCCCAGGAACTGAACCTGGGCTTCCCATGTAGCTTCCCACTTCTGAAGGGATGATACTTCCTGTACACCACTGCAGGTAGGTCTCACTGGTTCATTTTTTTCTAAAAATTATTTATTTAATTTTATTATTATTTAATTTGCTATAGGGCATGTGTGCTCACCAGAGTGGCAGAGAGAGAGAAAGTGAGAAGGCAACCCACCAGGTCCAGAACTCAAAGTGTGGTCAGCCATGTAGGAGTCCAGTGCCCCAACCACCACACCACCTGCTTGCCCAGGTTTTCTAAACTACTGTATTCAATTTACTAGATATGTTTGCTTCTTTCTGTACAATCTATTTTGTGTGTTTTCTTTATGTCCCACGCTTCAAATTAATGAAAATCTCATTTTCTTGTGTAGTTTACAAGACCCAGCCTACCTCCATATATTTATAGTAGGCTTTTTCTGTTCTTCTCTGAGATTCTTTTATATGCAGATTCCTTTCTATGAAATGCATCTTGTCTAAGTTCATTTTGTGTTTCTGTAACAGAATACATGAAGGTGGGTATTCATAAAGAATAAAGGTTTATTTAGCTCACAGTTTTGGTGATTGGAACATCCAAGAACATAGGGCTGGTGTATTCTTGCTTCTGCTGAGGGTTATGTGTTGCATCAAACATGGCAGAGAAGCAGAGAGGTGAGTGGCCATGTGGCAAAGGGGCAACACAGGAGATGCAACTTTATTTTATAACTATCTGTTCTTGAGGAAGCTGGATTAGTAGCAGAGTACTCAGCACTTTGAGAATGGCACCAACTCCTCCATGGACGGGAGCCTCCATGACCTAGACTCCTCCCATTAGCCTCATCTTCTAAAGGTCCACCTCCTAGCATTGCCACACCAGGACCAAGCATCATCATGAGTTTTGGTGGGGACAAACCACAACTAAACTGTAGCACTCCTCCAACCACTATTGCATGGCAATCTTCCCATTTTTTCCTCAGTTTAAATGGAAACTTGGCAGAGAGGTTTTTTTCTGGTTAACTTATCCAAAGCCAACACCACACACACTTTGTGTTTCTTGCTATCATAGTACTTTCATAGACTGTTAAGAACTTTAAATTGTATCTTTATTTTATTTATTTATTTATTTAATTTAAATTATATCTTAAGAGTACTGAGAATGTAGTAAAAGTCTTTAAGTAGGGAAATCTTACGATGTGATTGCATTTTCAAAAGATTATTCTGGCTGCTGTATGAGAAATGGACTGTGTGAGAGA
The DNA here is from genome assembly GCF_000334495.1 of Tupaia belangeri chinensis. NCBI lineage: Eukaryota > Metazoa > Chordata > Mammalia > Scandentia > Tupaiidae > Tupaia > Tupaia belangeri. The sequence continues at coordinate 1,241,324 of NW_006199342.1, forward strand.
AGGTAGGCTTGTGGGTGGCAAACAGGAAGGTAGGCTTTTATGTCCAGAGGAGAGACATAGGTGCTTGTGGAGATGGAAAGGTCTGTATGGATTTGAGATCAATTTTGAAGGCAGGAATGGCATCAGATGAAGGAGGTGAAGGAAGGGAGAAACCAAGTCTGACTCCCAGGTTTTTAGCTAGTGAAATTAGATGCATGGAAGAGCACCTAAAATGGAGAGACCTGAGGAGGACATGTTTTGGAAAAAGAAGTGAAGGGCTTAACTATGGGCGTGGTTTGACATGCCTATGAGGCAGTGGAGTGGAGATGTTACAGGAGTGGGATACAGAATTGTGGAGTTTGAATTTTTAAATGGTTATAAATAGTTCTTTAAATCTGATGGAAATAACTGAGATTATTCTGGAAAAGTATAGAGGGAGAAGAAAAGAGTCTTAAGATTTAGTTTTGAGATTGGTTACTTACAGGTTACTCAGCTGCTATTGAACCAGGAAGAAACTGTTGGGTCATTGGAAAAGTCATGACCTGTTTTTCTGTGCAATAATGCATCATGACTTTTCTGACCACCCAATAGTATTGTTACTGAAGCAGAGAGAGAAGTTTTCAGGAAGGGGCAGAGTAGTCAGAATGCTACTGACTACTTGGAATGCTACTGAGGGCTTAAGTAAGAAGTTTGGGGTGACATACACTGGTTTATATGTTTTGTTCTAGCCCAATTATTATCAAAGATATTCTAGTTTGGGGACCAGCAGATTGTGTAATGGTCATATCACTGGACTCCCATGTAGTCGACTGTGGTTCAGGTCCTGGAACCGGCAGCTTAAAACTCATGCTAGATATGTGTGCATGTGTGCCCAAAATCCCAAAAGGAGAATAGAGGAGAAGGGACTGGGTGTGGCCATTCCCCCTGGGGGATGATTTCTTGCTTTCTGTCTCTGTCTCTCCAGTGAGCACACATGCCCTATAGCAAAAATCTCTTAAAAAAAAAGATATTCTAGTTTGTTGATTAAGCAGGTAGTTACCCTAAATGAGATGCTTGAAAGGTAACCTGGGAATGGTTATTGGTAATATTAGCCAAAAAAGCCTTTTCAGCTGAGTTGTGGGACAAATACCAAATCAAAGGGAAAAGGAACATTCATAACCTAGTGATAACACAGATAAACATTGCTTATATTATTCTTTATGCATTTCTGTACATTGAAATGTTGTGATTTAAATCTTGTGGAGTCAGTAGACACAGGACATACACATGTTTAAAAGTTTTGCTCTGGGCACCAGCAGATGTCATAATGATTACGTTGCTGAACTCCCATGTAGACTAGTCAACTGCAGTTTGGAGTCCTGAATCCGGCAACTTAAAACTTGCACCAGGGTGCATATGTGTGCATGCCCAAAATCCGAAGAGGAGAATAGAGGAGATGGGATTGTGGTGGACCATACCCCCTGGGGGGGGTGATTGCTTGCTTTCCTCATTTCTTTCTCTTTCTCTGTCAAGTGTACATACACTCTGGCAATTAAAAAAAAAAAGAAATAAAAAAAACATAAAAAGAAAATAAAAAGACCATCAAGCAAACTAGATGGCATTTATTTTAGAGGTTTTTTTTTTTTTGCTTAGAGTGTGTTTGCTTGCCAGAGGTAGAGAGACAGAGAGACAGAGACAGTGAGAGGGAAAGCGAGAAGTCACCCCACAGTAAGGATGGCCATGCAGTCGCTTATCCATTCTCCTCCTGGGATCTTGGGCATGCATGCACACATGCCCAGCATGAGTTTCAAGCCACTGGATCCAGGATTGATTCGCCCCACAGTCCCCCTGTGGGAGTCCAGTGATACAACATCTATGCCATCTGCTGGCCCCAAGATGGCATTTTTCTAAGAAAATAAAAATCATCAGTACAACACCTTGTATATGTGGCTCACTTTTTGTGTCTAAAAATATAGTGTTTAAATGCAATTCAGCGACAATATCAAAGTAGGAGTCAAAGCAGAGTTATTGCCTCTCTCTTCTTTTCTTTCGATTATGCCCATCCTTCAAGGCCCAGCATGTTCTAGGTCCTCTATGACACCTTCCCAACTATTTTAGCCCTGGGTGATCTCAGACAGCATCCTTTGTTGGCGTCGTGGAATTTATAACTTTGCTAATAGCCATGTTATTTTTGTTCAGAAGTGATTCATGTGGGTTCTTTCTCTCTCCCCAACTATATTAGCATCTCCTTGAGAAGAGCACTCCGGAGTGCATGCCACTTTTGTACTTTTTGCCATCTTAACATGCCTAATAAATGCTTTCTGACTAACTCATGGCTTTGCTTGCCCGACTCCTGGGAGTTGGATGAATGCCTAAGACACGGCGCTGCTTACCTTAGCTTCTCTCGACCGTGTGTCCTTGTTGAACACCTCTTGTCTTCACAAGCATTGTGGGTTTTTTTGGCTTTGTTTTTATAGGGTACAGCACTTGAGGAGGAGCGTGGGAGTCCCCGAGCTGAAACCCCCAGCACGGTCACCGAGGTCGACATGGTTCTGGACAGCTATCAGATGGCACTGGAGGAAGTGCTGACCTGGTTGCTTTCTGCCGAGGACACTTTCCAGGAGCAGGATGACATTTCTGATGATGTGGAAGAAGTCAAAGACCAGTTCGCCACCCATGAAGTAAATATCTATAGTGACGATCCGTATTTATGTGCCATGGTGCCTGCGCCTCTTTACGCAGGGGCTCTGCCCTGATGTTGGTTATTTACTGAATTCTCCAGGAAAAAGTTATAGCATCTGTTAGGACGCATGATATTTAAGTGGGGTTTTGTTAGAAAGTTAATATGGGTGATTGTACATTGGAATTAGATTTCAGATTTCAATCTTACTGTAATTTTCATATTCTGTAGAGCCATTGATGAAAATCGGTGCATAGAGCTATTTAATTCTGAATGACTAATCGGTCCATCACCTCTTCAGGTTTGAAGTGTTCTTTAGAAAGTGACTATTTTTACTTATTATGTGATTAAATAAACGTCATACCCAGTGTTCTTGTGCAGTTTTTAAAATTATTGTTTTTCTATTTTTTAAGAATTATTTTATTTAGCTTTATTTATTTATTTATTTTAGTTTGACCAGAGAGGGAAGAGAGATAGAGAAAGCCAGAAAGCAAGCCCCCAGGTCCAGGACTCGAACTGCAGTCTGCCATGTGGGAGTTGAGTACTCTTAACCACCATGCCACCTACTGGCTTAAAATTATTATTATCATACCACAATCCTCTCCACAGCCCACAAGTTGCTCAGGCTCTTGAGCACCTGCCTGAGCACCCAGCATGTTTTCAGGCCAACCCAGGGATTTGAATCCATGGGGGTCATGGGGCTTCTGGTACTGCAGGATGCTGTGGACAGTGCCAGGAGGCTGGGCCTCCTGTTTAATTTTATATAATAAAATATTCCTGATATTTTGAGGCTATATTTTATTTCTATGTAGTAAATTTGACTATATGGAGATTTCTTTTTAGTTAAGCAAATTTTTTTTTGTGTAAGTATGTTAACTGACAGATCTTATTTACTGTTTTGGATTAAAAGTGAAAGAAATGATACTATTCCTTAGGCACTTCCTTTTGGGTGAGTATGTTGTTTTATTTATTGTATTTTCTCATAATTTGATGTTCACAACCTATTGGTTGGACCATAATGAGCATTTACTTAAAAAGAAGCTGGTATTATCGGATGCAACATTCTTCTCTGATTTATCTTTTTACTTATGCCAGGTGTCTACTTCCTATTTTTAGGACTTTTAAAATTGGATAACAGACTATTGTACCCGTTCTACAAACCTACCTTAGTTTTTTTAAGCACTGATATTTAGGTTAGGCATTAGCAACTTACTGTTTTGTTGTTTGTTTTTGATTTTGTTTTTTGGCCACAAGCAGCTGACAAATCATGGTGATGTACTTTTCTAGGCTTTTATGATGGAGTTGACTGCCCACCAGAGCAGTGTTGGAAATGTCCTGCAGGCCGGTAACCAGCTGATAACACAAGGGACTCTGTCGGATGAAGAGGAGTTTGAGATTCAAGAACAAATGACCCTGCTGAATGCTAGATGGGAGGCTCTCAGAGTGGAGAGTATGGACAGACAATCCCGGTGAGTAGAAAGCCAAGAAATTAAGGTTTTACTTCATAGGCCAAAAGACACAGGTTAGCTCAGGTAGAAGTCGGCATTTCTGTAAAAACAGGATCATTACAAAGCTTGCCTTGTAAAGGTTTGATGCTTCTGTTGGTAATGTTGCTGGAATTTTGCATGATCCTCATTTCCACTTTGATGTGTTAGCCAAATGGAAAGGTAGACGTTGGAATACAGAAAATAGCTACATGGGAAAGGAGATTTCATATGGATGGTTATCTGCTTGCTATATTAAATGTGGCCGATCATTAATTTGGTCTGAATATAGATCTATTTTGAATCCATGGGGGTCATGGGGCTTCTGGTACTGCAGGATGCTGTGGACAGTGCCAGGAGGCTGGGCCTCCTGTTTAATTTTATATAATAAAATATTCCTGATATTTTGAGGCTATATTTTATTTCTATGTAGTAAATTTGACTATATGGAGATTTCTTTTTAGTTAAGCAAATTTTTTTTTGTGTAAGTATGTTAACTGACAGATCTTATTTACTGTTTTGGATTAAAAGTGAAAGAAATGATACTATTCCTTAGGCACTTCCTTTTGGGTGAGTATGTTGTTTTATTTATTGTATTTTCTCATAATTTGATGTTCACAACCTATTGGTTGGACCATAATGAGCATTTACTTAAAAAGAAGCTGGTATTATCGGATGCAACATTCTTCTCTGATTTATCTTTTTACTTATGCCAGGTGTCTACTTCCTATTTTTAGGACTTTTAAAATTGGATTACAGACTATTGTACCCGTTCTACAAACCTACCTTAGTTTTTTTAAGCACTGATATTTAGGTTAGGCATTAGCAACTTACTGTTTTGTTGTTTGTTTTTGATTTTGTTTTTTGGCCACAAGCAGCTGACAAATCATGGTGATGTACTTTTCTAGGCTTTTATGATGGAGTTGACTGCCCACCAGAGCAGTGTTGGAAATGTCCTGCAGGCCGGTAACCAGCTGATAACACAAGGGACTCTGTCGGATGAAGAGGAGTTTGAGATTCAAGAACAAATGACCCTGCTGAATGCTAGATGGGAGGCTCTCAGAGTGGAGAGTATGGACAGACAATCCCGGTGAGTAGAAAGCCAAGAAATTAAGGTTTTACTTCATAGGCCAAAAGACACAGGTTAGCTCAGGTAGAAGTCGGCATTTCTGTAAAAACAGGATCATTACAAAGCTTGCCTTGTAAAGGTTTGATGCTTCTGTTGGTAATGTTGCTGGAATTTTGCATGATCCTCATTTCCACTTTGATGTGTTAGCCAAATGGAAAGGTAGACGTTGGAATACAGAAAATAGCTACATGGGAAAGGAGATTTCATATGGATGGTTATCTGCTTGCTATATTAAATGTGGCCGATCATTAATTTGGTCTGAATATAGATCTATGTAGCATTGATCACAGATCATAGTATCCATTCTGTAACTATTTTTAAAGTACTTTTTCTTACGGTCCATTTGATTTCATATATTGTGTATTTAGGAGCTAACTGCATTTCATTGTCATTTCCACATATTTAATAAGCAGAAATTCCTGCCTAATAAATAGTGATTCTGCTCTGCATAGAAGGTGATGTTATTTACATTCTTTCGCTGCATTTAATGGACTCTGCTTAGCTTCTATATTTAAAGACAGACACAACTTTAAGTGGTTAGACAAGGGTGTGTTCTCTTGCCCATATCTCTGGTGTCTGGAGTGCATACTTGCCTTTGCAAAGGAAAAACAAAAACAAACACAAAAAACAGTGTTGAGGCCAGCAAGTGGTGTGGTAGTTAAGGTGCTGGACTCCCACATGGCTATCATGGTTTAAGTCCTGGATGTGGTGGCTTGCTTTCCCACTTTCCCTTTCTCTCCCTCTTGCTCTGTCTCTCTCTGGTTACTGTATCAAATAAAATAATAATAGTACATTTAAAAAAATCAAATACATTTTTTTAAGAGAGGGATTTTTGTTATAGGGCATGTGTACACTCCAGAGAATGAGAGACAGAGACAGAAAGTGAGAAATCACCCTCCAGGGGAGCCAGCCACACTGTAATCCCTTCTCCTCCAATCTCCTCTCAGGATTTTGGGTATGCACGCACATGCTCCTGGCATGAGTTTTTAAGCCACCAGGTCCATGACTCGAATTGTGGTTGACTACATGGAAGTCCAGCAACAAACCATTATGCCATCTGCTGGTCCCCAAATAGATAATTCCTTAAAAAAAAAAAATAGAAAGAAAAAGAAGCTGGTGAGAACCATGCTGTTTTCCCTCCTGTACAGGCTGCATGATGTGCTGATGGAACTGCAGAAGCAGCAGCTGCAGCAGCTCTCCGCCTGGTTAACGCGCACAGAAGAGCGCATTCAGAAGATGGAAACTTGCCCCCTGGATGATGATTTAAAATCCCTACAAAAGCTGCTAGAAGAACACAAAGTAAATCTGTCTCATATTTTTTTTATTCTTTATCAAATATGAAAGAGCAGCACTTAGCCTTCTCAGGGGCGGATGGCTTCTGTAGTACCGTTGGCATTGAGTTGAGACACTTTGTCAAATTGCTCTTTTATTTTGCAGTTTAAAGGATGGAGTTCGTGGGGAGGTGACTTTTCTGAACCAGGGATGAAAACACAGATAAAATTTTATATGAATATGTATTTTTTAAAAAAATGAAAGTATATAGTTATCACAAACTTTGAAAAGGGTCTTATTTTTTTTTGACCAAGAAAGGCTAAAGTCCCTAGCATGTTGGCTTTAATGTTGTGGATGAAGAAGAATGAGATGTATCTACATCTAAAAAATTATCTTATAAACTCTATTCATTTATTTAAATTTGACCAGAGAGGGATAGCATGAGAAAAAGTGAGAGAGAGAAGGAAAGGGAAAGTTAGAAAGCAGGCCACCAGGTCCAGGACTTGAACCATGGTCGGCCGTGTGGAATCCAGTGCCCTTAACTACCTGCTGGTCCCAAGATATATCTGTATCTAATCATTTAAGGAAAGTGGTTGCTTCTTCTCTGATCCAGGAAAGCATCAGGTACTAGGTGAGGAACCAGAATTTGGTGGACAATTTACTTTGATCACATGTTTAGTGGGCACCTTTTCATAACCATGATAAACAAAGGTAGCGTTTGAAAGAATTTTATTGATTAATGAAACATCCAGATACTTGATAAAGTTTTGAGGGTACATTAGACATAACTCAAGAGGCATTTAATAATACTATTGATAGTGTTTTAAAAAGTTACATATATCCACATGTTTGATGACTGCACCTTCCCCATGAAAAAGGTGAGACTGGGAAGCATCCGTATGTTCTTACTGGTTTTTTGGGTAGCTTATCAGGATAGCTTCTGACTGTCCTGCCTCTTTCTGCTTTTCTCTCACTTTGTACCATATTGCACTGGAGACTCTGTTTATTTATGCTTTCAACTTGTTTGATTTACCAGTTCTACATTTTTGTTTTAATCCCTGGTATAGACACTCAACTTATTATTATCTTTTTAAAATAATTATTTTATTTAAATTTATTTATTTACTTACTTTTTAAAATTTGACCAGAGAAGGAAAGAGAGAGGGAGAGAGAGAGAGAGAGAGAGAGAGGGCCACCAGGTCACCAGGTCTGGGACTCAAACCATGGTTGGTCACATTGGAGTCCAGAGCCACCTACTGTCCCAACACTCAACTTTTGAGTGCTATTTTTTTGGCTAGAACTTGGAATAAAACTGATGGCATACCATTTGCAAGCTGTTATTTCATTGCATTTTGAAATTGCTTTGGTTAATAATGAAATGAAAAGATGTATAGAAGGCTTGTTTCATTAGTAGAATACTTAGGGTAATGATTGGAAATTTGAATATAATGCTTCATTAAGTGTCCTTAATTACTATTGACAACTGAGTGGATTTTAAATAGGTGAATGTGAAAGAGTAGAAACAATAGTTTATCTTGACTTTTTTTTTTCTCTAGAGTTTGCAAAATGATCTTGAGACTGAACAGGTGAAAGTAAATTCCTTAACTCACATGGTGGTGATTGTTGATGAAAACAGTGGTGAGAGTGCTACGGCCATTCTGGAAGATCAGTTACAGGTAAGGGCCCTGTAAAGTAGGATGGTCATAAAGGACCTGGGATCTGAGGCCCAGTTACATGTCACCCGCACTCTTCACGTCCTGTCTTATTATTTATCCAGGTAGGTAGAAAAACCTACTTTTGGTTGTAGATTTCAGTTGGGTTTTCACAAACTGTGGGTTACAGAAGTGCATAGGTATTGATTCCTTTATCTCGGTTCTGAAGGTGAGCAGTGGTCACCACCAGCTTCTTGTGTATAATATTAAAATGATTTAAAAGCATAAGAGCAGATCCACAGAAGCCTGTCTCAGAATCACTTGAGAAATTTGTTATAATGTATATGTATTCCTGGGCTCCATGCAGACCTGAATTCTGGGGGAGGACCACCTACTTTGTAGGACCACTTGTAAAAAAAGGTATATGCATTCTGTAGTCTGAGAATTTCAGCTGTGTAGGATTTAATATTCCTGAATTTCAGCAACAGTTTTGGGAGACTCAACAAAGTGCTTCTTTTTGTACAAAGGCAATAGTGTATATTCGGAAATCCTCATAAAGATATTTATTGATACTTCATTTGAACGATACAGGGGTTACCTAGTATGATGTTGCCAATTTATGATTATTAGTAACTTGCATATGATTTCCTCATATGGAATCCTTTTTCTTTCTTTCTTTTTTCTTTTAAGAAGTTTTTGCCTTAGGGCACTTGCACTCACTCACTGGAGAGGGAGGGAGACAGAGACAGTAAAGAGGATAAATTGAGAAATCATCCCCCAAATGGGGATGGCTATGCTGCAATCCATTATCTTCCATTCTCCTCCTAGGATTTTGGGCACACACGCACATGCACCCCACATAAGTTTCAAGTCACTGGGTCCAGGACTCCAATGGTGGTTGGCCATGTGGGTATCCAGCGACATAACTGCTATGCCATCTGCTGGCCTGGAATTCTTTTTCTTTTGTAGTATTTTTAAAATATGTTATTTATTTAATTGTATTTATTATTATTTTATTATTATTTTAATTTGACCAGAGAGAGACAGAGAAAAAGAGAGAGAAAGGGAAAGTGAGAAAGCAAACCACTAAGTCTGGGTCCTGAACCACAGTCGGTCATGTGGAAGTCCAGTGCCTTAACCACCATGCTGAAGTCAGCCAATGGTTCTGAGAGTTCAGTGCAGTAGCATTCAGTTATTACAGTCACCTGAGACATGAGTATTCCTGTCTTGACTGCTTAGCAGTGAGGACACTGAAATTCAGAGAGAGTTGAAGGTGCTCGAGCTTTAAGTAGACGATGAGTTGTACCATACTGAGACTGGAGACTCGTCTTCTGCTCTGTGTTCATTATCCTTTGTACTATAAAAAGCTTACTCTAGTACTGAATATCAAAACAGTATAATATGAATTAAATACTTATTATTCATATTATTATTCATATGTAAGTAATGTAGAAACACATTCTAATATTTGTTAATCATAAAATGGTAATTTATTTTGGAAACTCCATCACAAATGATTTTTTTAGACATTAGTTTATTTAAGTTATTTAGTAGTGCTGATCCTTATAAGATTGTTGCTAAATTATGTGGAATTTTCTATGGATTATATAATATATACAGAAAGAAACAAGCATTGAGATGTTTTATAGAAATTATCTTACTTAGGATAATTTTTAATAAGGTTAATCATTTTTTATAGTTTTTATATTATAGGTTGAAATTTTCTTGGTGGTTAAAGAAAATTTAAAAAGGTGGTTAAGAAATATAATCAATACACTAATTTTTTTTAAAAAAAGAAAATTATAGGCTGAAAAATTTGAAACACAAAAAATAGATATTAATATGTTTGATGTATTTGGAAGACAAATATAAAAATGTCAAGTTCTTAGACAAAAATTATAGGCAGGAGTTTATAATCAAACACGTGGAATAGGGTTCTACTTGCGCTACATTCTAGCATGCACTGTGAAATAATTAGTTAAGTTTGATGGAAATTAGTTTTTCTCTCATATACACTTACCAGGTTTAGTCTATATTACTTTAAAGTGACTTTTTTGTTTTTGTAAGGTTTTTGCTATAGGGCATATGTACTAAGCAGAGAGAGAGACAGAGAGATAGAAAGTGATTCACCCCCCCGGGAAGGATGGCCATGCCACAGTCCCTTCTCCTCCATTTTCCTCTTGGGATTTTGGACATGCTTGCATACACATGGCGTGTAATTTTTAAGCCATTAGGTATGAGACTTGAACTGCTGTCGGCTGAGTGGGAATCTAGCACCTTAACATTCATGCCACCTGCTGATCTCTTATAACTACTTTTGTAAAAATATCTTTGTCAATTACTATGTTGTAATGAAGAGCAATGGAAATCATGACTTTCTTTAAGGATCATGGTAACTCTCTCAAGGCTGTGTTGACCAAGAGTGGTTTCTTCCTTTACTAGAAACTAGGTGAGCGTTGGACAGCAGTGTGCCGTTGGACTGAAGAACGCTGGAATAGGTTACAAGAAATCAGTATGTTATGGCAGGAATTACTGGAAGAACAGGTATAAAACTGCTATTTATTGATATCAGGGGCAAAATAAATGGTGTAAAGTAATCCATCTTTTATGTGGCATTAGTATAAAGTTGCCTTGTTTATTTTTCTTTGGGAGGAAGATATGTAAAAAATTATTCAAAAAATTCTATTTCTGTTCATTTCCTAACTGGACCACACAGCTTATTCATAGAGATTGTGTCATATGGTAATAATATGTAATTTGATCTGTGCTCATTATTAAAATGTTAATGCCTTTTTTTTTTTTTTTTGGAGAGAGATTTTTGCTATTAGGTGCATGTACTTGCTAAGAAACAGAGAAAGACAGAGAGACAGAAAGTGAGAAAGGTATGGCCACCCCGCAATACCTTCCTCTTCATTCTCTTCTTGGGATTCTAGGCATTCAACACACATGTGCCTGACATGAGTTTCAAGCCTCTGTGTCTGAGCCTCGAACTATAGTTGGCCATGTGGGAGTCCAGCGACATTATGTCATCCACTGGCCAAAATGTTAGTACTTAAATACACCAATTTCATGATTTAACATTGTAATTATTATTGGATTTCTACTGGATAATATATTTGAATTAGCATCATCTTAGTATATGGTTTGCACTCTGTAAAGAATGAATTAATGAATTCACTCAATACACTGTGAAATGTACATCACAAGAATTATTCTTGATTTTTTTAAAAGAGGTTTTTTTTTTTTTTTTTTTTTTTTTTTTGCCATAGATGTGTGTGCTTGCTGGAGAGAAAGAGAGATAGAAACAGTGAAAAAGAAAGTGAGAAATCACCCCCCAGGGGATGACCACACTGTAATCTTTTCTCTTCCATTCTCTTCCCAGGATCTTGGTCATGCACACACATGCACCTGGCATGATTTTCAAGCCACTGAGACTCAAACCCTGTTTGGCCATGTAGGAGTCCAGTGGTGTAACTCCTATACCATCTGCTGGTCCCAGAATTATCCTGATTTTTAATGGGATAAGTACTGAAATTAATGGAAAAACAGAATTTAGCAACACATTTGACTTGGCATCCATTTAATAGTGAATTTTTTTCCACTAAGGATTACCACAGCCAATGAACCTGTGGTGCAAATTTGCCACTTTACTTTTCAGGCAGACTGATGGCCCTTTGCCATTTTCTGTCCTTCTAGAAAAGTATACATTAAAACAGAATACAGATAAGCAAAACTCTTTGAAAATGCCAAACAGTTGTGGTTTTAAAAATAAGCATATATATATATACTCTATTTCCATTTCTCAGAGTATCCATTTTTATTCTTTTCAATGTATTTCATTTCTATCCACAAAATAATTGTGTTAGGGGACCAGCAGGTGGTGTAGTGGTTATGTTGCTGGATCCTGCATAGCTGACCATGGTTTGAGTCCTGGACCCAGTGGCTTAAAAATCACACAGAATGCATGTGCATGTGTGCCCAAGGTCCTGGGAGGATAATGGAGGAGAGGGGATTGTGGCGTAGCCATACATCCTGGGAGCTGATTTCTCACATTCCCTCTCACTAGCTCTGTTCTCTCTCTCTCTGGTGAGCGCATGTACCCTAATGCAAAAATTTCTTTTTCTTTTCTTTTTTTTTTTTAAAATTGTGTTCTTTGCAAGGGGAGAAAAAACAAGTTTATGCTGTTTAGTGAGTTATTAAATTACTGGCAGATAATACATCTTAAAAACTAGTTTCAAAATGTATCCAAAGATAAATCATTAATTACCACTTCTCCAATCTTTGGCCAGAATTTTCTTTTTAAAAATTTTTTTGCTATAGTATGTTTGTGTTTGTCAGAGAGAGAGAAAGAGAGAGAGAGAGAGAGAGAAATCACCCCCAAGGGAGATGGCCATGCCACAATTCCTTCTCTTCCATGCTCCTCTCAACTGCCATCCCTTCTCTTCCATCCTCCTCTCAGGATTTTGGACACACACGCACATACACATGCACCCAGCATGATTTTTAAGTCGCCAGTCTGGAACTGAAACCATGGATTGGCCACGTTAGATCCAGCTGCCATAACCACCTTGTCACCTAACCTGTGCCAGAATTTTTTTTTTTAATTAGAATTCACTTAATAGACCTGATTCCAATTGCTGCAATATTTATGTTTCACTTTTAAAATACTTACATTTGCTTGGAACCTTGTATTTAGAACGAAGAGCCCATGTGGGATAGTTAACATTTTACTTTAATGATGGTAATAGGAGACATTGATTTCCAGAAAAAGCCATTGTGTCACTCTCTGTGAAATAAAATCATTTAAAAACTTTGAAAAAATTTAATTTGATAGTTGAAAAATATTAGAACACTGGAGAGTGCTTAGAAGCTTGGCTACTTAAATCACTTTAGGTTTTAAATTGACCTTTGAAACACTCTCTAATAAGAATACATTAAACTATACAAAGGGTCTTCAAAAAATTCATGGAAGAGATATATTATTAAAAAATCTATGCAGGAATTATAACATTTTTGTAACAGAATAAACTTTAATTCCATTTTTTCCACAAATTTTTTTTCAAGTATCTTGGTATCGTTTTTTCAGTGTGTATGTGGTATCTGCACTTACTATCTACACCATCTTTGTGTGCGGATCTTATCAGCTTTACAAAACTGCAGGAAAAAAAACGCATTTGTCTTTTGTTTTTTATTTTACTTTTTTTTGTTGCCAGAGGGTGTGTACATTTGCCAGAAAGAGGGATATATATATCCCTTCATATATATATATGAATATATATATATATCCCTCTCTCTCTCTGTGTGTGTGTGTGTGTGTGTGTGGAGAGAGAGAGAGAGAGAGAAAGTGAGAAAGCAATCCTCTCTCTAAGGAGACTGGTCACCCTGCAATTCTTTTTTCCTGAATCTCTCTGTGCATCAGTGTTTTGGGCACTCATGCACATATGCCCAGTGTGCTTTTCAAGCTGCCAGGTCTGAGTTTGAACTGTGGTTCACTGTGTAAGATGTGTTTCCTAATACACAGTACTTAACTACCATGCTGGGGCTGGACTCTGGCTTTCATGTTCCTAGTCCTTTTTAATTTTTTTAAAATATAGGGACGAAGAACAGTTGTTAAATAACTTGGTCAATTGGGACCAGCAAGTTGTATGGTGGTTAAGGTGCTGGACTTGTACATGGCTGACTACAGTTCGAGTCCTGGACCTGGTGACTTCAAAATCATACTGGGCACATGTGCATGTGTTACAAAAGTCCTGAGAGGACAGTGGAGGAGAAGGGATGTGGCATGGCCATTCCCACAAAGGGTGATTTCTTTTTTTTTTTCTTTTTTTTGGAGTGTTTTTCGCTATATGGCACGTGTGCTCACCAGACAGAGACATAGAGACAGAAAGCAAGAAATCACCCCCCAGGGGGGATGTCATGCCGCAGTCCTTTCTCCTCCATTTTCCTCACGGGATCTTGGGCACGCACGCACACGCGCCTGCCGTGAGTTTTAAGCCACCGGGTCCGGGACACAAACTGCAGTCGACTACGTGGGAGTCCAGCGACATAGCCATTACGCTAACTGCAGTTCCCACAAAGGGTGATTTCTCACTGACTCTCTCTTTGGCAAGTGCATGTACTCTATGGCAAAACCTTAAAAATAAATTAAAATAAGTAAGAAAAACAATTGAAAACGAATGAATGCTATTGCTAGCACAGGGTCAAGATTTCTTGCCCTTAGCTGTGTGGAAAAGGGTTTCTGAGGTAGGAGTTAGATATTGGAAGAATTACCTCAATGCAGCCACAGTTGTTTTCTATCACTCCTTCAAGGTTACCTCCCTGTATTTCTTTTTTCTGCTTAAAAAAATAGGCATTGTTGGCTGACATAGTTTAAATGTCTTTATATTGGCTTTGAACCAAGTTCAAATTTCTTTTTTTTTAATCGTAATTGCTGTTGGACCTTGAACTTTGTTCCATATAATTTTTAAAATCTTGTTTTTTATTTTTTAGATTGAAGCAGTGATTTTTTTTTTTTTTTTGGAGAGATTTTCACTGTAGGGCATGTGCGCTCACCAGACAGAGAGAGACATAGAGACAGAAAGCGAGAAATCACCCCCCAGGGGGATGGTCACGCCGCAATCCCTTCTCCTCCATTCTCCTCTCAGGATCTTGGGCACGCACGCACACGCACCCGGTGTTAGTTTCAAGCCACCGGGTCCGGGACGCGAACCGCGGTCGACTACGTGGGAGTCCAGCGACATAGCCATTACGCTAACTGCTGGTTCCCGAAGCAGTGATTTTTAAAACAAACAAAGCAGAACTAGAACATCTTAAAATTTTAATCCTTTCTTTACAGGTTACCTAGACCACTTTTAATTAAGAAAACTGTAGAAAGTTAGTAATAGCCACAAGCGAATGCCAGGTGGTGGCTTGTGTCAATTTTCCACAGAGTCCTGCTTTGTGGGGTGTCTGATGCACTGCTTGGGGTCTTTGCTCACACTTGCTGGAATCAATTGTGGCAGATTTTAGTCCACAGGTCACTTCTCTCCATATTTCTTTGTAAACCCTTCAGCGTTCTTACAGAATTTTTTACTGTCCTTAGAGTATTCTTCAGCGAGGTCAGCCCGGAGGGGGTGCTTGGACTGGGGGTCGTTCACCAGTGCTATGAGGGACTGGATTACTTGGTCGGTTTTAGTGGCTGGCTTCCAGTTTTCAGCACTAATTACTGGCAGACAGACCTGCCCCTTTTCATTGATGTTCTGGTGATAGGTCTTTGTTTTAAATGTGATCTTTGGTGGTTTGAATGGGTACTCTGCTGGAAAGTTGATGTCAATTCTGAAGGCCCCCTTGTCATATGAAGGGTTGTCAGGAACAATAAGCCCTTGCCAAGTCAATAAATTAGCTTCATCAATCTGGATGTTACGGAAGTTTTTCATTCCACATTTGCGGATTTCTTCAAGCTCCTTCATCAGCCTCTTGCTGGCCACCATCTTGGATCTGGTACTCAAAACTTGTATTTGTTTTTATTCATGGTAGAGAGCACATGCACATGCATGAGAGTGAGAGAGAGTGAACTCTCTCAGTGGTCTTGACATCATCCTTTTTCTCCAGTTCTCTTTTCCATCAGGATCTTGGACTTTCTAGCCTGGTGTGGAGCCTTTGGGGACAGAATCTGATTGGCTGGCTGGTTGGCTATGTGGATCCAGTGTGTTTTGGGCAGTGCCTAACTGCTGTGCCATGGGACTGGGCCCAATATAATTTTTTTTTTTTTAACCTGCCCGATGCCATAGGAAAACCATTGGCTTTAGGGTGAAAGTTCATGATCCAGCTCTGCCATTAACTGGCCAAGGGACTGGGACTTGGAACCCAACTTCTCTCTCCTTCCTTGAATATGAGAGGCATGACAGCCTCTGAGCATCCTGCTGCCTCTAGAGAGGTGCAGTGTGATTATTTTGGAGACTGAGTAGCTAGAGTTAACCACTTTTGTCCACCTACCTTTCTGAGAATGAGGTCTATTTTCCCAGGTATGGATATGTCAGGTTGCTCCGTTGGAAATCTGAGAAAGGTAATACTTTTAAAAAAGACTTCTTTCTAGGTCATTTGTGCCTCAGACTTAGGTGTCAGAAGTCCTTCTTATTCCTGGTAAGGGTGAAGTCTCAACTAAAATAAGTTAGAAATTTGGGGATTTGATTGAATTGAATTAGCAAGGGATTCCTCCGATGTATTTATTTCCAACTTTCGTTATTACTTGCAGTGCTTGCTGAAAGCTTGGCTAACCGAAAAAGAAGAGGCTTTAAATAAAGTCCAGACAAGTAACTTCAAGGACCAAAAAGAACTAAGTGTCAGTGTTCGACGTCTGGCCGTAAGTGATGTCATTGTCAGCGTCTGTGTTGTCTTAGTGTTTTCTATCAGTGGCTCCTACAGCGTAGTGAATACCA
Organism: Tupaia belangeri chinensis; assembly: GCF_000334495.1. Classification (NCBI taxonomy): domain Eukaryota; kingdom Metazoa; phylum Chordata; class Mammalia; order Scandentia; family Tupaiidae; genus Tupaia; species Tupaia belangeri. The sequence goes on from NW_006199342.1 coordinate 1,257,916, forward strand.
ATTATGGCTCATGACCCAGTGCTAGAAGGCTGCCCTGCCACGATCTGGAACAGGAGTCTTACGTTTTAGCTTAGTGCAGAGAACTGGATAGTAGATAGCTTTTACTGTAAAATATATGTTTACCTCTCTGGCCTGGGGAACAGGAAGATAAATCCTGTTAAGAGAGAGTCATCTAACAAATATCTGAAATACTAGATTTTGAAGGAAGACATGGAAATGAAGCGCCAAACGTTGGATCAGCTGAGTGAAATTGGCCAGGATGTGGGTCAGTTACTTGATAATCCTAAGGCATCTAAGAAGATCAACAGTGACTCGGAGGAGCTGACTCAGAGGTGGGATTCTTTGGTTCAGAGACTAGAAGATTCTTCCAACCAGGTATTTTTGATTTGGATAGTATATTGTGTATATTGTGCCATTAAGTAAAACTTTAAACCTTCAGTTTAGTTGTTATGAAATAAAAGAGTAGTGGATAAACCGAAAACTTGTTTCTTATACCTAATGAAACATAGATATGTGAAAATTTTCTCCTTTAGTTTTCTAAAGTAAATTTTCATAGGTCTTCAAAAAGTGTATTCATATCCAGTAACTTAACCTGTAGAAACTATTAACAGACGTATCCAATACATAATCTTAAACATTGCATCTTAAACAATTTTATTATTCTTTTCTCTCTCTCTCTCTCTCTCTTTGGCTATGGGGGATGGGCACTCACCAGAGAGAGACAAGAGAGAGAGAGATCAAGAGAGAGAAAGTGTGAAACCACTCCCCCAGGGGGATAGCCACACTACAATCCCTTCACTTCCAGTCCCCTCTCAGGATTTTGAGCATATATATATGCACATGCAACGTGTATATTTTTCAAGCTGCCAGGTTCAGAACTCGAACTGCACAGTTGACCATGTGGAATCTAGCACCTTAAATTCCATACCACATGCTGGTCCAATAATTTCAGTATTCTTTAAAACATTTTATTGAACTAATAAAAAAAAAGGTGACTTGCTTTCTCACTTTCCCACTCTCTCTCTCTGTCTTTCCCTGATCAAATTGGAAAATAATAATAATAAATAAAAAAAGTTAAAATAAAAAATAATTATTTAAAAATATAAATTTTTGGTTTTTATATGAATGTTTATAGCAGCATTATTTAGAGCAGCTGAAAAGTAGAACAACTCTAATGTCCATCAACAGATGAATAGATAATCCAATGTGGTATAGTCATACAATGCAGTATTACTTAGCAACAGAAAAGAATGAAGTTTGTACATATGCAACATGGATGAACCTTAAAAATATCATGCTAAGTAAAAGAAGCCTGCCACAGGATTGCACATATTGTGATTCCATTCAGACAAATCTACGGAGACAAAAAGTAGATTAGTGATTGCCAGGGCTTGGGGAGTAGAGACTGAGGAGTGACTCTTAAGGGGCATGGGACTTATTTTTCCTCTCCTCTTCTCTCCCCTTCCCTCTTTTCCTCTCCTCTCCTCTTCTCTCTCTCTCTCTTTCTTTTTTTTGATTGCCAGAGGGCACATGTACTCCCCAGGAAGAGAGAGAGATAGGGAGAGAAAGAGAGAGAGAGAGAGAGAGGCAGAGAAAGTCGCCTTAATGCGGTGTGGTGATGCCCCAAACCCTTCTCCTCCATTTCTTCACCCTGTTGGGATTTTGGGTATACATACACATGTCCTGGCATGTATTTTCAAGCTACTGGGGCCAGGATTTGAACTGGTTTGATGGACTTTGCAGGATCCAGGTCCGTAGGCCTGGGGAGCTGATCTAGGTATAATGTTTCTTTTTGGGGTGATTAATTGTTGTGGAGGTGGAAAGTGAGGATGGTTGTACAACTCTGTGAATATACTGGTCACCACTGTGTTGGACATTTCGAAAGGAAATCATATGGAGTGTGAATTTGTCTAGATAAAACTGTTATTAAAAAATTAAAACTTTGGCTGACTTTTATTTCAGGTGACTCAGGCAGTAGCAAAGCTGGGGATGTCCCAGATTCCTCAGAAGGATCTGTTGGAGACTGTTCGTGTAAGAGAACAAGTAACTACAAAAAAGTCTAAGCAGGAACTGCCTCCTCCTCCTCCCCCAAAGAAGAGACAGATCCATGTGGATATGGAAGCTAAGAAAAAGTGAGAACATTTTGAAACTCAGTAGTGTACATATGTACTTGATACTTGGCCCTGAGTTTATACCAATCAGTAATCCCATGCAAATTTAGACATAATTATTATTGTGGAAATTCAACCACTGAATCACTCATTGGCCCTGACTCTTCTGCATCTTCTACTTCTTACTAGCTAAGCATCTGCATTGACTTGAAGGATTTTGTTTATCCTGCATTCAATCTGGAGAAGTCTGTTTTAATTTCTTCTTCTTCCAACATTTGCCTGGTCCATGACTCCTCATTTGTGTTTTCTTTAATGATTCACAACTCTGACGGTTTTGCTTTAGATAGATATTCTTTGTGACTCTCCTCCTTCCTCTTACCTTTAAAAAATACTTAATTTGGGGCCGACAGGTGATGTGGTGGTTAAGCACTGAACACCCACATGGCCAAACACAGTTTGAGTCCCAGACCTGGCAGCTTGCTTTCACTTTCCCTTTCTCTTTCTCTCTCTGGTGAAATTAATAATAATAGTAATAATAATAATAATAATAACAACAAATAAATATATGAATCTTTAAAAAAATACTTAACAACTTAGAGAAATTCTTTTCTTTGTTCCTCTCTCCCTGTCTTTTTTCCTTTCTTCTTTGCTTCTCTTTTTTCTTTGGCCAGAGGGCAACACGTGCTGGCCAGAGAGAGAGAGAGAGGAAGTACCCCTCAGTGGGTGTGGTCATGTCACAAACCATTCTCTTCATTTCTCCATCCCGTCAGGAGTTTGAGCATGCACACATGTGTGTCTGGCATGTTTCTCAAGCTTTTGGGGCTGGGATTTGAATGGTGGTTGGCCATGTGGAATAACTGCTGTGTAGGTGGCCAGCTGGAAAATAATAATTTTTAACCTGATTTTTTTCTTCCTTTGTTCTTATTCCATTCTCATGTTTTGTCTGTTAAATTCTTCATCAGATTCATTAACAGATTCTTTATGTTTGGCTTAAAGCTCCATCTTTGGCATAAAGCATCTCGCTTTATTTTCCCCATTCAAAAGAAAATTCGGGATCTTTATAAGAAGAATAATCATGGCTGATGCATAGTGAGCTTTTACTGATGTCTGATAATCTGTTAAATGATATGGCATCTCAAGTACTGTCTCTTCCTTGCATTATGGTAGTTAATCCTGAAAACAGCCTTTTGCGGTAGAATCCCAGTGCTGGGGTAAGTGGATAATTATTTGGGGCCTGGATAAAAATGACATGCTTCCACTAGTTTAGCTTTCATTAGACTGAGCAGGTTTCTCATTAAACCCGATGATTTTTATTCTGGTAGTAAGGCTGTATTTCTGCCTCCTGATAGCATCTCCTTACAGGAAAATGTCTTCTTTTTTTCAAGAAAGATTTTCTTTTTACTATAGGGTGTGTGTACCCACTGGAGAGACAGAGAAGGACCAAGAGAGAGAAAGTAGGAAGTCACCTCCCAGGGGGAATGACCAGGCTGTAATCCCTTCTCCTCCATTCTCCTCTTGGGATTTTGGACATGCACATACACATACCAGTGTGGGTCCAGGACTCAAACTACAGTTGACCATGTGGTAGCCGAGCACCTTAACCACTATGCCACCTCCTGGCCCCAGGACCAGTGTCTTCTCACTTGCAAGCAGCAGTTGTGCAAGCTTCACCTTTAGAGCTAAGTCAGCACAGGAGGAAGTTGCTTCTGATGTTCACATTAGCGTAGATTGTGACCTTTCCCCCGTGGCTGTGTATCTCTCAAGTGCTGACTCTGTGCATTTGGAAACATGGAAGTTTGTAAAAGACAAGGGTGCTTTACCGTGAAATTCTAATTTAAACATGAGCATCCTGTATAGGGTCCTTTTGCTGCAAGAAGCAGAATCCCAAGTCCCAAGTGACCCAAACAATGAGCTCATTGATTATCTCACATTACCAGAAGGTTGGAGGTGGGGCTGTTTTAGTGGGAGAGTGTGGTTCAGCAACCTTCTCTCTTCAGTGTGAATAGAGTCATGTCCGTCCTGTGCTTAAAATGCTTCTCTGACTCTCAGTGGCCCTTTGGTGAAGTCTAAACACCTTACTGCCTCCTGCAGGGCTTTCTGGGAACTGCTCTGTGTGATTCTGGGCTGCTCTGTTAGTTGTTCCTCCCTGCATGTACTCACTATTCTGGACACACAGAACAATTTGCAGTTTGAAAGTGTGAGCTCCCTTTCTTTGTTCTCCCAATGCAAACTCCTGAGCATGGCGCCATTGTTCTCTAGGAAGCCATGTCTTTCCTGGTTGGATTAAGAGCCATTCCTGTGAATGACTGGCTTTGGTTCTTCGCAAAGTTTTTGTGGCTGCCTTTTACTTTCCATTGTTCACTAGAACAAAAGCTTCTGAGGGCTGAGATTTTTTTTTTTTTTTTTTTTTTTTTTTTTTGGGGTTTTTTTTTTTTTTTTTTGGAGAGGTTTTTGCTACTATAGGGCACGTGTGCTCACCAGAAAGAGAGAGACAGAGAGACAGAAAGCGAGAAATCACCCCCCAGGGGGAATGGCCAGGCTGCAATCCCTTCTCCTTCATTCTCCTCTCTGGATCTTGGACATGCATGTGCACCCGGTGTGAGTTTAAGCTCTTGGGTCCAGGACTCGAACCGCAGTCGACCACAAGAGAGTCCAGCCACATAGCCATTATGCCAACTGTTGGTCCCAGGGCTGCAATTTGGTTCACCTTCCTATCAAGAGTCCAACCAAATGCTAGGCAGATAGTAAGATTCAATAATTGCATACTGAACAGAGGCATTCACTTTAGGAATGGCTGTACTTGATTTTTTTTCTGTTATCTAACCAAATTGGGTTTATGTTATCTACTGGAGTTTATAAAAGTACTAGTGATTTCTTATAAAATTAATTTAAAAAATATAAAGGTTTTTCAATTATTTATTGACATTATAATATTACTTTCTCTAAAGGTATGGTATTATTTTGCATGGTTACAGTATTTCTGGGCTGTCATTTCCAGGAATGTTTAAAAATAAATGCCTGTTAGATATTTGGGTTGGTCTTTGTTGAGCCCAGTAAAACAGTGGAAGAAAACAAGTGACATTTGTTACGTTTGAATCTTAAATCAGGTTTGATGCTGTAAGTGCAGAGCTGTTGAACTGGATTCTGAAATCAAAGACTGCCATTCAGAGCACAGAGATAAAAGAGTATAAGAAGATGCAAGAGACTTCAGATATGAAAAAAAAGTTGAAGGTAAGACATAAAACAAAAAATACTCTAGTGCATAAGATATTTTATCAGGCTAGATTTGCTGTTGGCATAAAGATGTGATAGGATCCAGCAGCTTCCTAGTAAATAAATAAATGTAACGATAAAGTAGCTTTTAGAACATTGTGTCATTAGTAAATTTGAATCCATTCAGGATAGCTGTCATCATCCCTGTGTTGAGGAGGGTTTTTTTTTTTTTTCTCCTCAATCATTGAAATATACAGTGAGGAATACTTCCTAAGATGATCAGTTTTTGTTTTGTTTTTATGTAAGGACAATTATTTAAGACCTTTATTAACAGGTGCTTGCAGTTTGTTGACTTTTTGACAAAATCTAATTGTAAACTTTTATTACAAATTAAAAAGAAAGTTCTTAAAAATCTCAACTTGACCAGATACAAAATGGTTTAAAAACCTTTAACGGTGTATTGAGAAAAATCAGGCTTTTTTAAAAAAACAAAAACAAAAACAAACCAAACAAAAACACATTTGTTGGGACCAGCAAAGGGCATAATGGTTATGTTGCTGGACTCCCATGTAGTCTACCATGGTAACTTAAAACTCATGCTGGGTGTGTGTGCGTGTGTGCCCAAAATCCTGAGAGGAGAATGAAGGAGAAGGGATTGCAGCGTGACCATCGCCCTCAGGGGAGTGATTTTTTTTCTGTCTCTCTGGTGAGCACATGTGCCCTATAGCAAAAATCTCTCAACAAAACAAAACAAAACATGTTTGTCCTTACTGAAAACAGACATCTTTAGGTAAAAATAATAAAAACCCCATGCTGCATAGATAGTATAGATGGTTCAAGTTATCTGGTCAATGTACAAAAGGAAGCTCTTAAGATCATCTTCAGCTCAATCTTCCGTTCATTTCTTATTGCTGGAATTTCGTATTCACTTCTTGTTGGGTGGCTGAAATGATGATGGTGGAGATGGTAAGCCAGCATTTACTCAGCCCTGCCCTGCTCAGCCTGGGAGCGGGTGAATTCTCAGCTGGTAGATTGGCTGCTTTTGTCTCTTTGCCACCTGTGGTTTAGGGTTCTCTGGGCACTGTGTCGGTTATTGAAGTTGCAGCGATACTGACTTTGAGGTGGCTGCTGACCTTGGGTCTCATCTTGATTTTCCTCATCGTCTTCATTGCTGTTCTCTCTGGGCTATTTTTGGCAGGGGGACAGCAAGAGGGCCCCTGTGGAATCATGGTCGATAGCCCCCATACATATTCTGCCTCACTGGTCTACCTTGTGTTCCTGAGCCTTGGTTGTCTGCACCCTCCATCATGTCGCCCTGCACTGGAGGGTTGGAATTCTGTGGTCGATGCCCATGGGTCTCCCCTGTAGTAAGGAGGAACCTTCACCTGCAGTGAGGCCGTTGGTGTTGGGCCTGGCCTTGGGGCGCTCTCCATCCCTCCTTTTCCCCACTCTCACTATTCTGGTCATTTTGCTGGTAATTGTGTGGAGGACCGTGTATAATGGCCACAGCCTGCTGCGTATTTACTGCCGTGAACTGGAACTCCGCCAGGTCCTGTGCTGTTTGCTGCTCCGCTCCCTTTTCTCCTTTGACATCAAACCCCACGGTCTGTCCTTCTCTCACACTGCGACGGTATCTCCTGGGGTTATTCTTTATGGCAGTCTGGTGTATAGACACATTTTCCTTGGTGTCGTTCCTGTTGATGAAACCAAGCCGGTTTCTTACACTGAACCATTTGACTGTTCCTCAGACGTTCATTGGGATCACCTCGTCCTTGCAGGTAGGTGATGCCCATGTGAGGCCGCCCCTGCCGCTGCTCCCTGCACTGCTCCGGGTGGTGCAGGGCTTGGTGTTGGCTGCCGTGAGGGTGGCGGCCGGCAGCTGCTGGGTCTCGGCCTTGCTGCTCAAGGTCATGGAGGTGCCTGGGGCTGTGTGATGGTAACTAGGCCACTGCTGAGAGCACTCTGGGCCCGCTCTCCGCTCCATTATCAATTGAACCTGGTGATCAGTTATTGTTACTCTTTTATTTATTTGTTTGCTTGTTCACACTTAAGCTGATACCCACTAATTTATAATTTTGTGTAAACATTATTCCAAAGGTGTTTTGCATTCTGAATACAACTATTATTTCACATTTCAGAATTTTATCAGTGAATGTATTCTCTGTAGAAGAGAGACACAATTTCTAACAATAAATAAATACTACAAGAATGTATGGGATCTTAGCTCTGCTACCCTGTGCCTGTTATGTGTACTGCTGAAAAACGTAACGGTGGCTGGTGGTGCTTTTGTGTTGGTGCTCACTAAGTGACTTTACACATCTCTTCATGAACTATTTGGGCACCTAGTACGGGTTTGTTCTGGCTTCTAAATCAGCAATGGAGTTTGTTTTGAAAGAGTTTGGAGAATGTTTAAAAGACAAGATGCCTGTAAATACATATGAAGTAAGTCAGAAAGTGGTAAATAACAGGCTTTGAGAGAAGGCCGGCCTTGCAGTTGTCTCTGTATAACAGCAAGGCCGGAGCGGGAGGTGATATGGATCTGGAATGGGAAGGGAGGGTGCTGAGAGCACCCTGGCACCTGCGTTTTTGAGCAGAGACACAGAGGTGGGCAAGTGTGATCTTGGAGCATACCTTTCATTTTGTTTAGTGTTGGCTTGTATTCAAAAGTGGTGGAGAGTTAAGTCGGAG
>NW_006199342.1:1265997-1279455 GCF_000334495.1 Tupaia belangeri chinensis
AGACAGCTCTCGGGCTTGCAACCCATTAGCGGCTTCCTTCGCTACTAAGCGCAGCCTCCTCTCCTCTTACCTCCCGCATGTACCCTGAGCTCCAGCCCTCCTGACTCCTGCTTTTTTCTCACTTTACTGCCTTTGCTAGGTTCTGTTTTGGTCCCAGAATGACCTTGCATTCAGCCTATCGTGCTGTGTGGCTGAAATGCTGTCTACCACAATGAGCTCCCTTGGTCTCATTAGAAAGGGATGACTGATTCATCTTTTTATAAAAGTTTCTTTCTTTCTTTTTTCTTTCTTTCTTTCTTTCTTTCTTTCTTTCTTTCTTTCTTTCTTTCTTTCTTTCTTTCTTTCTCTTTCTTTCTTTTCCTTTCTTTCTTTCTTTGGTGAGAGAAGAGAGAGAAAGTGGGAAAAAGAGAGAGAGAAAAATGAGAGAGAGAGAAACAGGCTCTCCCCTACAGGGTTTGGTGTCACAATCCACCTCCAGTCTTAGCCATTGCGGATCATAGACACATCTTGTGCTCAGCACACTCAGTGAGGTCTCCGGATACAAGTCTAGAACCTTTCCATGTGAGACGGCCTGGCAGAGTACTGTATTTTACCATGGTGCTACCATCTAGTCCCAAGCAATTCAACTTTTGACTTCCATATTGCTTTGTCTATACCACTGTGAAAGCCTTTATAGCATTTATACTGTTATTTGTTTATAGGCCTACTTGAGAATTCTTAGAAATGGGAGGCTAACTTTCCATTGTGCCCATAGTTCCAGCAGTTGGTAAAGCTCATGGCTCATGGAAGGAGGCATGATGACCACGGACAGGTGGGATGAGGGCTGTTGTTGAGCTAAGAGTACCACTGTCAGAGCCCTCTGCACTGAGAGTTTTGAGAGCCAGAAGTGAGGCCTGTGTTATTTCATTCCATATGCTTCCTACAGTTCCAAAAGACCAAGAGATGACATTTATGATCACAAAACCACCCAATTCTCAAGGTAGCCAAGTGACAGAGAACCTAGAAGTAACCGTGAACCTCAAGGAACAAGTCCTATACTTTCACCCTATGATCCAGGAGCAATTTTACTGGCAGAGACTATTACTATAATATTTGAGGAAATAAAATAACAGTTGTATTTGTTTATGTAAGGTATGATGAAGAGTTCTTGTGTGTTTTATTTAATATTTGCCAACTCATTTATTTTGTTGTTTCAGACAAGGATTGATAGATGATGGAAGGTTAGGAAGAAATGTAAATAAAAGAAATTGTAATCATTGCCCTAATCCCTAATTTTTTCTTGCAAACTGGGGCAAGATGAGCTTAATTTTGCTTTAGTGAAGGAACACCATGTTGCAACTGATGAAATACCTGGGTAGAGACTTCCTAGTCTAATTTCCCACCACCATAAGAAGTAGCAGACAGTTATTTTGTATAAAAGCAGATAATTGTTTTTCTCCAGTTTGATGGTGGCTATTTGTATTGATCCTTAATTGAACAAAAAGGTATAAAAGCAGGTAATTGTGTTTCTCTAGTTTGATGGTAGCTATTTGTATTGATCCTTAATTGAACAAAAATAAATGGTGTTTTCTAGGATCTCTTGTCACTGTTTCTTGATCTTTGACGGTAAAACTGGTTGTTCTATGTAGTCACATTAAAATTTGTGTAGGTCAAAATAGATTGCTAAATTTACTGGCTAGGGCTTACATGTAAGGAATTTCGAGGTGGGATTCTTGTTCACATTGTCAGGTTGCAGAAATACGGGTTACCTAAAAGTTTTGATTGTGCTGCTATGGACAATATGTGAATAATTCATTAAGATGTAATAATCAGTTGGGAGTGGAGAAGTGAGGGATATTTCAAATGCTGAGTTGAGTGCATATGATTGTGTGTGTGTGTGCACATGCAGTTTCACTCATCCCATTCTTATTAATCCTGGAAAGATTTTTACCTTGAGAATAGTGACCCAGAGAGATATAAATAGTAAAATTAAGAGGCACTCCTCAAACAGAAAGAGCAAAATTATTTAGTTTGGGTTCTCAAGCACATTGCCATTATTTTAAAATTATGTATGAAATATCCTTGTGATTAAAGTTTGTTTGAGACCCTAAATTTCTCATAACACCAGCAAAACCATACTAAAGCTCAAAATATTTATATCTCTTTTTCTTAATTAGATTTTTAAAAGCCTATTCATTTATTTATTCTGAAAGAGAGAGACAGAGAGAGAGAGACCCCCAAAAGGAACTTTATTCTGCAATCTGCCTCTAGCCTCAGCTGGCCAAGATCATGGGAACGCATGTCCAGTGGGTACAGGAGGCCTCATGGCGAGAACCTGGGGCTTCCCTGTGTGGCTTTAGCATTGTGGGCATGGCATAGCTGCTGTGCCACCTCAGCTGGTCTTCTTGATTCATTTTTGTTCAGCAATCTCTGCCATAGCACACCCAGCTCTTCTGACCCAAACCATGACTTTTTCCAGGTGCAAATAGATGTCCTGGATCTGAAACACTAATTTTAATAATTTTCTCCTGATAGGAATTCATGATTATACTGTATATTTTTTCATTATAAAAGATGCCAAAGTTTCAGAGTTGATATGACCATTGCTACTTTTTATTTTAACATTAAAAAATATTTACTTATTTATTGTGATTCATTTTGGGCTGTAGGCCTGAGACTTGAACCATGGTCAGCCATGTGGGTGTCCAGCGCCTCAACCACTATGCCTCCTGCTGACCCCGTGATCATTGCTATTTTGAATCTACCTTTTCAGATATGTCCATCTCTGGAGTGCTAGAGGATAGCCTGGAATTGGATGGTTTTGTGTTGTCATGTCCTCTTAAGGAAACTTTGACTTAAATACTGAGAGTACCTGGGAGGGAGAGTAAATATAAAAGTTTAAAATAGCTTCAATATTATTCTGAGTAGAAGTTTTGAAATATTCTTAATTGGGACTTTTTTCACACCCCCCTCCCCCCCAGGGATTAGAAAAAGAACAGACGGAAAGGATTCCCAGATTGGATGAATTAAATCAAACTGGACAAATCCTTATGGATCAGATGGGAAAAGGTGAGACCCTTTTTTTATTCATATTTTTCAGATGGTAGCACCGAATCACATTTACAGTTTGACATATCAAATATTTATTTGAACACTCTTAACTCTCTTTTTACTATAAAAATGATTTTAAAAATTTTTCTTAGGTGGCAGCATCTTTTAAAAAATGAAATCTTATCCTGACATTGATTACAAGAAACTGATAATAGCAAACTTGTTCTGCTGAGGCATGCCAGTTAAAAACCCACTGGTATAGATTTAAAAAACCTCATCCTTTGGGATCATGTATTGGGACATTTTGCAGGGAATTGGCAAAAGAAAACTTTAGCATTTGGGAAATGAACTTACATTAAGGTAAATCCATTGAAAGGACTTGATGTTTGATCATGTTGAGTGCATTAATTTACTGCAGTCTTTTTATAGTTAAATTTGATAAGGTTATTGTATTTGAAATTCTTAGCTGCATGCAAGAACTACTTTTTTTTTTTTTTTTGGCCATTATTCCCAAGGTCAAAGGATCCTAAAGATTAATTTTTTGCTACCTGTAATTCTTTCCTTGGGCTAGCTTTGAAGACATTTCTTGCACAGTCTACTTCTCAGTGTTAAAACTATTACATTAAAGTGCTTTAGGGATCTGCTGCAGCTCTCTTTGAGAAAGTTGCAGACATCTAAGGCAGAATTAAGAATATTAGTTTGATAAGAATCTTCAAGCAATAGCATTCAATCTTTTTTTTTTTTTTGACTTTTTAACTAGAGGAAGTATAACTTATACAAAGCAAATAGAATAGTGGAATGAACTTCCTTGGACCAAATACCTTTTTCAACAACTGATGACATTTCTGCTACTCTGAAATTACCGATACCTTTACTTACTCCTCATCCTCTTGATTAATTATTATTATTTACAGGTTATTTTAAAGTAAAATTTGCTCTTATTGAAATATGTGACACTGGGGCCTAGCAGGTGGCATGGTGGTTAAAGGCACTTATCCTTTTGTGCTTCGCTAAGTAGATAAGCCTATAAAGTGTGATAAAGGTTCTAGATTTTGTAAACGTTTCCCCTCGTTTCAATAATGATAGATTAAAAAGTGTGAAGTCACATGGTAGCAAATAGCATGAATATGTTGCATTTTGTCCTATTTATATACCTAATAAAATGTGCCGTTGACTTTGATTTTTAAATAGTCATCTCTAACAGTTGGATGTTGTGTAGAAATAGAAAATTTACAACTCTGGATTTCTGGGAGCAAAACATTTTTAAAGATGACATATATTGGGTCATCAGGGAATAGGAAACTATGTCATGACTCTCCCGATGATCTAATACTTTTTGTTTTTAAAGGTGCAAATTATGCTTTAATCATTATTTGACACCATTGCAGCTAGTGATATCTCATGCTTCGAGAAGGGGAGATTTAAACTTTTAGAATTCATTTGAAGGGCCAAAGAAGATTGAATCATGATATATTGTTGGAGAATAAATAATTGAAGTTTCTCCAGCTTCCCTGGTACCTGAAATGAGTACCTCTTACCATTATTCTAAATGAGTGTTGATAATTTTCCATCTCAGAAATATTCTTCACCAGCTTAATGTTCTTCCATGTTTAACATAAATAGCCTTGACATAAAAATGCAGAGGCCATTGTTGCTCCTTGTGCCCACCTAGACTAGAAATGACTCCGCACAAGTGCAGACTGTATCGCCATTGTTCAGATAGTTCGTCTTGAAAATGGCTATTTGTTTTGTTTATGACCCGTATTAACAAGGATAATTTAACATGGACTGTGGAGTGAATGTTTCCCTAGGTTTAATGTTCTATTCCCAGCACAGCAGTGGACAATGAACTTTAGCAACTGATACGGGTGATACATTCAAATTATGTCCTGGTGTGTTTGCATTTCTAATTTTCAGTGGATAACAGTGTATTATAGACATTTTTTTTTTTTTGAGAGATTTTCACTGTAGGGCGCGTGCGCTCGCCAGACAGAGAGAGACATAGAGACAGAAAGCGAGAAATCACCCCCCAGGGGGGATGGTCACGCCGCAATCCCTTCTCCTCCATTCTCCTCTCGGGGTCTTGGGCACGCACGCACACGCACCCGGCGTGAGTTTTAAGCCACCGGGTCCAGGACGTGAACCGCGGTCGACTACGTGGGAGTTCAGTGACATAGCCATTACGCTAACTGCTGGTTCCCTATTATAGACATTTTTAAGGTGGAATCCTTGGTACCTCCTAAGTGACATTCTCTTTTACTGCTTTTTTTTTTTTTTTTTTTTAGTTGGAGCTCTTTTTACTCAGGATTTTAATTGCATATGTTTAAATTCACAAAGCAGAATTGCTTTACTGTCCTCCGACTCAGTAACTAAACTTTTTTGTTTGTTGTTTTTACTTGCCAGAGGGCGGGTGTGCCAGAGAGAGACAGAGACAAAGTGCAGAAAGTGCCCTTGATGGGCACGATCACACTGCAATTTGTTCTCCATCCTGTTAGGATTTTGAGCATGCGTGCACATCACATGGCATGTTTTTCAAGCATCTGGGGCTGCATCTTCAACCACTCAGTCAGCCACGCAGGATTCAGTTTTCTTAACCAGTAGGCCATGAGGTCTGCCCTAATTAAAATGTTAAGTTGATCTTTTCCACATGAATGTTCTCTTCTAAAGTTTCCTTTGCAGATTTCTCATACTTTTTCATAGTCATTTAAAATAAAATAGTATTTTAAACTGAGGGAGGGACTGTGATAAAACCTGTTGTTGTATATAGCATTATCACTTCAGGAACATTCTTCACAGTTCAAAAATAGGAAACAAACAAAATGACAAGATTCCAGTTAAAAAATTTTTTTTTTCCTGCTGTGTTTCTAAAGTAGATTGTCTTACCACTATTTTGATCTTTTGGAATGTGCTTATCTTTGTGCAGTGTGCCTAGGGGACTTGAAGATGCTCCTTGGACCTGGCTACTGGCTAATGTTCCTGTGTTTTCCATGTTGCTTCCCAACAAAAGAAATTCTTGCTATTCATTTTGCAATTTATATGACACCATGCTTTGGTCACAAAAACTTGACCTGTCTTCTAGTTTTTCTAACCAGCTGGTTTTTTTTCTTATGGGAGAAGGAATATTTTCTGATGTGAGTGCCCCTGCGAATCCAGGCAGTTGATTTTTTTTTTCCTGGCTCAGATTGTAAGATAGCAGAGTGGTGGGGTGCTATGGATGGAAACTCTCATTCTATAGAAAAGGCAGTGTCAGGACCAGAAGTTAGTGTAATAGCTATGTTGCTGGACTTCCATGTAGTCGACCGCGGTTTGAGTCCTGGACCCGGTGGCTTAAACTCATGCCGGTCACGTGTGCATGCGTGCCCAAGATCCCGAGAGGAGAATGGAGGAGAAGGGATTGTGGTGTGGCCATCCCCTCTGGGGGGTGATTTCTCGCTTTCTGTCTCTCTGTCTTTCTGGTGAGCGTATGTGCCCTATAGCTAAAACCTCTGAAAAAAGAAAGAAAGAAAGAAAAGGCAGTGTCAGAGCTCTACTGCTATGCCTTTCTAATAGCCATGCCACTCCTGAACTGGTGGTTCAAGACCCCCTCATCCTTTGAGCAATTAAAATAAACTTAATTATATTTAAATGTATCATTATAATTAGTTGCTGTTTTGTTAAAAAGGATGTAAGGGAGTGATTATTATATATGACATTCCTCATTATTTTGTTTTTCATTTTTATCTACTTATTTATTTTTAGCATTTTCCCCTAGAGCACATGCTCTTGCTTGAGAGACATAGATAGAAAGAAGGAAAGTGAGAAATTATCCCCCAAGGGGGATGGCTACACTGCCATCCCTTTCCCATTCTTCTCTCAAAATTTTTGGCACACATGCACATGCACCTGGTGTGATTTTCTAGCCACTGGTTCCAGATATGAACTATAATTCACCGTATAGGAGTCTAGCGCCTTAACCACCACGCCACCTGCTGGCTTCCCTCATTATTTTAAATATTTTAGAATGTTTAGAACATATTCAAAACAAGTTTTCTAATAATATATGATGTTTGTGCTTACTTTTCATGTCTGTATAGAAGGCCTTTCTGTTGAAGAGATAAACAGTGTTCTGGAGAAGATTTTATCGGAATGGAAGACTGTGTCTCAGCATTTGGGAGATCTAGCAAAAGCAATTAAGCTCCAGGAAGATATAAATGCTTATTTTAAGCAGCTGGATGAGCTTGAAAATATCATAAAGTCAAAGGAGGAGTGGGTAAAACACACCCCCTGTGCTGAATCTTCCCAGCAGTCCTTACCAAATTTGAAGGATTCCTGTCAGGTAAAGAGCCAACTGGCCAACTATCTGCAACGTGAAAGAATACTATACCTGGCTCCATATTTAACAGGGTGCTTCTTCCTTTTTTTTTTTTTTCTTTTTTGTTTTTCATTGCCAGAGGCTGTGTGTGTGCTGGCTAGAGAGAGACAGACATAGAGACAAAGAGAGAGGAAGAGATAGAAAGCACCCTCCAATGGGGTGTGGTTATGCGGCAATTCTTTCTCCAATTCTCCATTTTATGTTTTGGGAACACACACACACAAACACACACATGTTCCTGGAGTGTTTTCTAAGCTGACATGGCTAGGATTTGAGCCATGGCCATGTGGGGTCAGGCTCCATTAACCACTAAGCTATCAGGGCTGGCCCAGAGAGTTCTTGTGTCATGAGCTTTAAGTGATTTCTGCTCTGATTAAATTTCCATGAGAATGTTCATCTTCAGTGAGTTATAAGACCACGTTTTCTCATTTTTAGCGAGAACTGACAGACCTCCTTGACCTCCACCCTCAAATTGAGATGGTGCGTGCAAGCTGCTCAGCCTTGAAGTCTCGGCCTTTTGCCCCAGCTTTCATCCAGCAGGACTTCGATAGCTTTATGGGTCGCTACCACGCTGTGCAGCAGGATTTAGAAGATCGCCAGGAACAGCTAAATGGTAAACCCATTCTCTTGGTTTTCTTTCTTTCTTTCTTTCTTTCTTTCTTTCTTTCTTTCTTTCTTTCTTTCTTTCTTTCTTTCTTTCTTTCTTTCTTTCTTTCTCTTTTTAATTTTTCATGCTAAAAGTGTATGCACTCACCAGAAAGAGAGAGATATAGAAAGAGCAAGAGTAGAAAACAAACCTCCAAGGTCACACTCAATCCCTTCTCCTCCATTTCTCTCTCCTTCTGGTAGTTTTGGGTGCTCATTGTGCCTGGCATGTTTTCTCAGTGCCTGGCATGTTTTTCAAGCTGCTGAATCCAGGACCTAACTGTGTAGTCATCTGCATGGAATCTGTCTGCCTTAACCATGAGACTGCAGAGTCAGCCCATCTTCCTTTTAGACTTCTTCCATGTGTGAGGAAGAGATAGAGGGGGGAAGAGAACATGAGCACTTCTTTAGTATATAATAAGTTTGCTATAAGGTACATGTGCTCATCAGAGAGAGAGAGAAAGAAAGAAAGAGAGACAAAGTGAGAAACCAATCCACCAGGTCGAGGACTCGAACTACAGTTGATCAGGTGAGAGTCTAGTGCCTTAAACACTATGCCATCTGCTGGCCCCAAAGCGAGCACTTATAACAGAGTCTTGATGCTATAAATCACACCCCAGCATCAGTAGCCCTGGGTCATGGGCAGGCACGTGCCTGGGGTACTCAGGGAGGTCTCCAGACCTGAATCAGAAACCTTCCCATGTGGGCTTGCTTTGAAGAGCATTGCATTTTACTCCTGTACCACCATCTGCCCCCTTGGTTTTCTTTTTTGAGGATTTTATATCTTCTTTCTCACTTTGCTGTAATGTAAAAATAATTCTCAGTGTTTGGAATTGTAGTATAGCTTCTTGTTTTGCATCAGCTTTGTGTTGTTTCCTTCTGTGTTTGTATTGTTCAAGGTCTTAAAGTGTAATCAGACTATTTCCTGGATTCACACATTTGTACAAATACAAATATCACACACTCTAAAATTGTGTTTGTAGTGTATAATGCTTTTGATAGAGTTTTTGTTTTGCCTTTTGATGTGAAACAGGTGTTGTTTCTTTCTTTGGTCGAGGAGGCTAAACAGCATCAATATCATTCTTAGTGGGACTCTTACTTTCATTTGCTCAAAATGGTTTCAGTTTTAGCAATATCATTTTTTTTTTACAAGAAATCATTTTCCTCCTTTAGAATTGGAAAACTTTTAGAATTCTTAGAATAGACCTTGTTTTGGAAAGCTAGCTGTTAAAGGTGTGCATGTGCCCTATAGTAGAAAATATCTGAAAATAAAAATAATTTTGAAAATTTATCTTTCATTTGTCACACTTTCCTCTTTTGCTGCTGTTTAAGTGGGGAATCGTATTGTGTTATGTATTGTTACAGGCAGTGCTCTTCCTTCAGCACTTGTAGATTGTGTGATGACTTCAAGAGTTCGTACCTGTGCATATCAAGCAGATGGATCCTGTTGCCTTTTTTTCTAGAAAGGAATGTGGACATCATGTCTGTTCACTGACTTTGTGTGAAATAAATGCTTGAGAGTACCTCCTTTTGAACTTACTGGTACAAAGGATGCTTTCATTTTTACAAGGATTGGTAGACAGTTTAACTTTTGCTATTTCCTCTCACCCCTTTGTGCCTCAAATGAACCCACTTTCTTTGCATGGAAGTGTATGTTATTTTTACAATGGTGACTGAAGTAGTCACATCCCTGGTGTCTTTAGTAGCCATTTCTCCAAGTCCCTGTGGCAGCCTGGCTACAGTATTCCTATGTAATGTCCACACCCTGCAGATGGGTTTGTCTACATGCTTGAACTTACTGGAAGAGTGATTGAGGGGACCTTTGTTTCCTTTTATTCTTTGTGCAGCTATGGGGGAAGTAGAGATTATATGGGACAAAAGGAGCATTGTTGTTCCATCTTCAGAGAGACATTTCATCATGGTGAAATGAAGAAAAATGATAGCGGTTTAGTTAATATGGCAAACATCAACATCCGCAGGAATGAAGTCACTGTCTGCCTTTCAGAAATACCAGTAGAATGATCTATTTTATTAACTAACAGAGATGCTTTTTAATTTTAATCAGTGGGTTTAACTTATTATGGACTGGAGTTCATTTTTTACATATTAAAATTAATGGTACATATAATAATAAGTTCCTAGTGATATTTTCTCAAAGTAAGTGTTTTTAAATAAACAGAAATGAAGAGCCAGCCAGGACATGCATATCTGGAAACATTGAAAACATTGAAAGATTTGCTAAATGATTCAGAAAATAAGGCCCAAACATCTCTGAATGTCCTCAATGATCTTGCAAAGGTGGAGAAGACCCTGAAAGAAAAAAAGGTAATTTATATTTTAGGTATTAGATATCTAGTGCCATTTCTATTTTCTAGTATCACATATTTTGAAATGTTTCTTAGTCTAATTTTAAGAAAATATTGTCTGTTTTTGCTTAAAATTTGTCCATAAAGTATTTATAATGTAGAACTTTAGATAAAAGAAAAATTATTATTAAATATTGTAAAAATTTAGATAAAATAAATGTTATTATTAAATATTCTTTTTTAAAGTTTATTTTTGAGACATACACACACACACACACACACACACACACACACACACACACAGACAGACTCCTGACAGGGTCCTGTCATGCCAGTAATAAAAGAAAAGCATATTTTCTCTTTCTGTTGTAGTTAGCTTAAAACTCCTCACTGGTTCATAATTTGCTATCTTCAGTAAGATGACCAATATCAGTGGAATTGATTTTTCTGTGTATATGTTTTCTTGAATTGAATAAAAATGCTTCTGTGGCCATTTAGTTGAGTGGCCTTATGTTTCTGCACTGTCTCATCTGATGAAAAGGACCAGCCAGGGGCCAGGAGGAGGCGTGGTGGTTGAGGTGCTGGACTCTCACATAACCAACCATGGTTCAAGTCCTGAACCTGGCGGCTTCCTTTCTCACTTTTCCTCTCTCTTCCTGTCCCTCACTAGTGAGCACATGTGCCCAAATCAAATTAAATTATAATAATAAATAATATTAAATAAATAAATAATTTAAAATATGAAACCAGGCATTGAGCACTGCACACTTGGTCCACACACTGGGTACGTTGTTTTAGTGATTTTTATTGTTGATAATATGTTATGTTGCTCACACAGAACTCCTGAAAGAAAAGCTTTAATTTTTAAAATTATGCTTACTTTTGTGAGCTTTTTAACAATTCTTCATTTGATAAAATGGTTATTTAAAAGTGCCTTTTGAGTTTATACAGCCTATATTACTATATCTGAATAGATACATTATTATACTTTGTTTTTGATTTTTAAAAAACTTTTTTTAGGCTCTTGATGAAATTCTTGAGAGTCAAAAACTTATACTCTATAAACTTGCTGAAGAAACAAAGGCGTTGAAGAAAAACGCTCCTCCTGATGTTGAAAAAATATATAAGCAAGAATGTGATGATGTCCAAAGAAAGTGGAACACACTGAAGAGCAAGGTTTCCAAAGACCTGCATTTGCTCGAAGAAATTACCCCCAAACTCAGAACTTTTGAGGTAAATCCAGAAACCACTGGTGGCTTAAGTTTATGACAGAGTAAATAGTAATTATTATGTAAGACTCAACTATGTATTATCTGAATAGTTTATATTCTTTTGAATCCCATATTTATTATGTACTTACATGGGATTTCTTACTTGCTTATCAAAGACATACTGGAGAACACATTGATTTCTTTTGCCTTCTAGAAAAAGACTGTTAGAGGTAAACTTGATTTTGTAGATGATTGAGAATGACTTGAAAATAGACAGAATTGCATTTTAGACATTGGAGGCTTAGAGAAATGCAGACTGGTGATTGAATCGTGGTGGTAACTCAGTTGGAATGGTAGCAGTAACTCGGGTATACCAGATGGTCGGGTCCTTAAGCCAGGTGTTTTTTTTTTTTTTTTTATTAAGATTTCTGTTGTTTGGGATTGAAAAGCTGAACTAGGCCATCCATAAACAGTGTCTGTCTGGGAAGTAAGCAGACACAAAAATTCAGAAGCAAGGTCTTTCTCTATATCTAAAAATGTCAACAGATAAAGCAGTGATAAAGTCCTGGAGGAAAGGATAAATCTGAGGGCATGTAAGGAGAAAGTCAGTGTCATAAAAGACAAGGGCAGGTAGGACAGGCAGGATTTCGATGTCCTGCCTGTGAGAAAAATGAAGTGGAGTTTCCAGATCATCTGGTCTTCTAATAGGAAAGGTCTGGATGGAGAGTGGAGCAATCACGGTCCCTCGAGACTACCTTCCTTACTTTGGTCTTTTTTTTTTTTTTTTTTTTCTTTTTAATTTCCCATTGATTAGGATCGTTGTCTATTTTTTTTGTACCGATGCATCCCAAAGTAAACTTCTAGAAAAGTGTCTTGTATAGAGAGAGCACTCAATACACATATTTTTTTTAGTGAATAAATGTGATTAGGAGATTTAGATGGAGATATTTATCAAGGGGGCTTCAAAAATATGTATCAAAAAATAAAATTAACATAAATTTTTAATTAATTTTAATTTTTGCTAAATGGTGCATGCATTTCCCAGAGACAGAGACAGAAAAAGAGAGAAAGAGAGAAAGAGGTAGTGAAAAATGATCCCCCAGGGGGAGTGGCCCACTACAATCCCTTCTCCTCCATTTTCCACTTGGGATTTTAGATATGTATGCACATGCCCCAGGTGTGTTTTTCAGCCACCGAGTCTGGGACTCAAACTGTGCAGCTGGCCATGTGTGATCCAGCTACCTAGTTTTTTGTTTGTTTGTTTTTGTTTATTAAATCTTCCATGATAGAGCATGTGTGTGTACACAGGAGAGCAATGGGGATGGGGAGCACCCTCCACAAGGTCTAGCTGCACTGCAGTCCCGTTCCTCCAGTCCTCCAGCCCATCAGCTCTTAGGTACTCACATGTGTGCCTGGGGTCATACAAGTTTTTAATAGCATGTACCTTCCATTAACTTTTTTTTTAATTTATTCATTCTCTACATTAATTCACTATACACCATCACAACACACAAATGAATTTTCCATCCAAAATACACTGTGCATTGGCTCAATCAAGCACATCAACATACATGTTCTCAGCAAATTATTTTCCAATTCTTATGTCCTGCATACCTTGCCTTTTGTTTTGCCATCCTTGATTCCCCATCCCCCACCCTCTGCCATGTCCCATCCTCCTCCCCCATTGTCCCTGGCATCCACGGCTGCCCTCCATGCCCTCTCCTCCCCACTCAATTGTTCTGTCAATGAACTTAATTAGTCTAAATATATCCAATAGCTAGCACAGCTGACACATACCTATACATGTACCCAAGTCTGACTTTAGACATAGACCCCAGTGAGTAAAATGAACCTTCTATAAAGTAGTACCCCGCTGTGCCCATACAGCTTGCTGCAGTCATCAAATGTGCATTTT
>NW_006199342.1:1279905-1327027 GCF_000334495.1 Tupaia belangeri chinensis
AACCATCATCTTCTCACTGTCCATAGGTAGAGAAACCATCATCTTCTCACTGTCCATAGGTAGAGAAAATCCTCCTATACAGTATATTTCTCAGTTGGTTTAAGACAGCTAAAGTTTCTTTCTGTTGCTTATAGTTGCAAGTTCTTAATCCTTGTTTTTGGCTTCAGTTTGCCGCCTGCAGCCGGGCGGCCACGCGCAGGCCTGGGAGGCCACATGCTGACCCGGTGGCCACACGCCAGCCCTGAGCGCGGGAATGTGCCGGGGACCCAGCGCCACCTCCCTTTTGCCCGGGCTGGCCAGAGAAAGGAAGGACGGCAACCTTGGCTGGTCCGCGCTTCCGGCCTGCATCGGCGCAGAGCGTGGGACACACCCAGTGCCAGAGAGGCAGCGGGGACCCGGGCAGCCCTGGCTGCGGAACGCGGAGCAGAGCGCCTGCCGTGCAGGCTGGCCCCTTTCCAATTAACTTTTTGAAGATGCCATATATATTTGCATTTAGGTCCCATGAAAATTTGTGTAAGAAATGTTGGAAAAAAAAGTGAAAGGATTGAAAGTGAAAACAAAATGAGCGAGAATGCCATTTTTCAAATCAAAGTCAGAGAACATGTAGGCTATACAGAGTGGTGTGGAATGGATTCATCAAGGTTGATGAATGGAGACTCTTAAATTTGGAAGGAAGCTCTTTGACTCAGAGATTTATGGACAGTTTCAATGAATAACGAGGAGGATATTTAAGGTGTAGTTAGGGAAAAGGAATTTAGAGGTGAAGATTAAGCCATAAGTTAAACTTCTTTTGACTCTTTTTTTTTTTTTTTTTTTTTTGCTATAGGGTGCATACGCTCGCTGGAAAGACAGAGAGAGACAGGGAGACAGAAAGAGAGAAATCAACCCCCAGGGGAGGTGGCTATGCCTCAATCCCTTCTCTTCCATTCTCCTCTTGGGATCTTGGGCACAAATGCACATACGCCCAGCATGAGTTTAAGCCACCGGGTCTGGGACTCAAACCGTGGTCCACCACATGGGAGTTCAGTGACATAGCCATTATGCTAACTGCTGGTCTCAACTTCTTTTGACTCTTAAAAGTATATTTTAGCGTTAGCTAATATGTGTGCCAGTGTTTTAATATGGATATTTCAGTGAATGGCCAGCAGGGGAATGGAGCAGGTTTAGGAATGTGTGCTGGTTATGGTAGGGTGTCGTTTTTTGTAAAGGCAGTTCTAACTGGGATCTAATTCCAGAAAACTATTATGAAGACAACTGTTATGTGTGACTTAGTGTTTGACTCATTTAACTTTATGAATGGTTCCTCTTTTTTTATTAATTTTTAAAAATTTTACTATATGGCATGTACACTCACCAGAAATAGTGAGGGAGAGAGAGAGAAAAAGAGAGGAAGTGAGAGCAAGAACAAGAAAGTGCCCCTTAGGAGGGAAGACCACACTGCAATCCCTTCTCAATTCTTCTCTTGGGATTTTGGTCATACATGTATGCACATTTACCCAGTGTGTATCTCATGCCATGGGTTTCAAGACTCTAACCACATAGTCGGCCATGTTGGATCCAGCTGTCTTAGTCACCATGATACCAGCTGGTCCTTTTTCTTGTGCATCTTGTGCAGCTGGAATTGTTTTCAACTTTAGAAATGAATTACTGGTGCCAGCAGTCGCCGTGGTGGTTAAGGCACTGGACGCCAAAATGGCTGACTGTGGTTCAAGTCCTAGACCTGGTGGATTGCTTTCTCACTTTCTCTCTCTCTCTCTCTCTCTTTCTTTCTGTCTCTCTCTGGTGAGTACATGTGCCCTGTGGCAAATTAGAATAATAATAATAATAAATAAAATAAAATAAATAATAGTTAAAGAAAAAGGAGAAAAATATTACCCTTATCCATGATTCTAAAAGTTATAGTTATGTTCCGAACATTATTAGTTATTCTCAGTTGGATTGCTTTACCCCCAGAGGACACTTGCTGGTAACTAGAGATATGGGTTGTCCCAACTTGGGGCAAGGAGTCTAGTGGGTAGAAGCTGGAGCTAAACACCCTACAGTGCGGCCCCAGAGCCAAAGAATTATTTGGTCCACATGTGAGTGTGCCAGAGTTGAGCACTGCTGGATTAAGTATTTCCCATCTTTTCAAAAGAATATCCCTTCATTTTCTAATTTAAATTTGAGATATAACCCCAAGATAAACTTCCTTTTGACTCTTCAAAGTGTATTTTAGGGCTGTTATAATCTACTCAGTAAGAAACAGGAGGACATCCAGACATGGCCAAATTTATTGGAGTTTATTGATTAAGTCGGTGGCATGGTGGGGAGGGGGGCTCATGTCTTTCAAAGCCCCACACCCCCGAGTGCAGGGTGAAGGGTGCTTATAAAGGCAAAAAACATGCACAATCATGCCCGGTATGATGTGATGATTCACAAGGGTAAGCTGCGGTGGGTTTGAATGGGGGAAAAGGGTAAGGGGTAGGATTTTACAGCTATAAAAGCAAAGCAAGCAAAAGTGCATCACAGAAGCAGAAAAAGCAGAAAAAAAGCAGGTTAATCATCCCTAAGGGTATGTCCTGTCTCTACCTAAATGTAATGGAATCTTAATAGTCTTTATGGCTCCAGGCAAGGTCTGGTGACTGGACCTTATCTTAAGGCAACTAGGAGAAGTAGGGTTTAAAGACAGTAGGAGTGTTAATTTATTCTGTTTGCTCTTAGGCACAAAGGAGAAGGCAAATTTCCCGTCATAGGAATCTAACAGTTTATAATGGAGGTGCTCCTCCAACATGGAGTCGCACCTGCTTCATTTCCCGCTTCTCTTGGAGGCACTCCTCCAAGATGGAGTTGATTCTTCAAGACGGAGTTGCACGTGCTGCAGGGTTAGCTACTTGTGTGTTAGTGTTTTAATATCGAATTTAAGGAGAATAAATATTTCTTTCTTTCTTTCTTTCTTTTTTTTTAGAGTAAGGAAAAGGCAGTTTATTAAGTAAAAGCAAAAGTACACTCCTGAGGGACTGGCAAATGATATGGTGGTTAACGGTGCTGAACTCCCACATGGCTGACCACAGTTCGAGGCCCTGACTTGGTGGCTTGCTTTCTCACTTTTTCTCTCTCTCTGGTCAACTTGGAAAAAAAAATAATTCTTTAAACAAAACAAAACAAAAAAAGTAGATTCCTGAGAGGTAGGGAGCAGTCCTGAGCAGATAGAGAAAGAGGCTCAAAAGACCCCAGAAGTTGCATTCTGCCTAAATTATAATTTTTAACCTAAGTCGTGTGGATTGATCATTGTCTGGGCCTACTGATTGTTCTCCTCTCATTGGCTCTATAAAATGTGGCTGAGCACACTGATTTCTGGTTGCCATTTCATATGTGCCTGGGCTCATTGATTTAGCTCATTGGCTATATCAAGTGTGGTTTAATCAGCTAGACAGCTCCCACTTACCTCTTGCCTATATTACCTAGGGTGGGGGATTTTCTGCCCTGATCAGGTTTTTCTGTTTAGCCACATGAGCAGATGCTCCAGCCCCCTTACCTACTTCAACTTTGCTAGCTTTCTCCTGACTCATTTTCCCTCTGAGAGGCATGATCCCCATAAATCATTATGGGGAGCTGAAGGTGGATGGTCCGTCTTCTTTGAAAAAGCAAAAAAGAGTCCTGTGGTTATAGTTAATCCGGCTTTCAAATTTATTGGGTTGCTGCTATCGATGTAGTGAATCTGGGCACTTAAAAGTGGCCAGCTGAAATTTGTGCCAAATATTTATTTTCATTAAAAATGTCCCACATCAATCATATGTGTATGGATATTCTGGTGGGGCTTTTGTATTGTTCTTATAGTAGCAGATTTTTAATGCTTAAATTTCTTTTAAAAAGAATTATTTTATTTATTTATTTATTTTAATTAAACTAAAGAGGGATAGAGTGAGAGAGAGAGAGGAAGAGGAAAGGTGAAAAAGCAAGGCACCAGGTCTGGGACTCAAACCTTGGTTGGCTGTGTGGGAGGGAGTCCAGTGCCCTCAACCACCACACCATCTGCTGATGCTTAGCTATTTGTTAACTTGCTCTTTGGTGCTAATTCTAAGATTGTTGACAGCATCTGTATTCTGTAATGATGTGACTTCACTGAAATACATAAATATTTTTAAATTCTAAGGAACACTCTCACTCCTTTATTTGCTTTGATGAATTTACTAATTGCTCACAATTTACTTGGGAAAACTTTAAATGCTATTCTCCTGAGTTATTAGATAATTACAATAAATATTTGTTTTCAGGTTGGTATTATTTTTCCTTTTCCAGTGACTTGACATCTAACTTTTTAGGCATTTAAGTTGTATTTACCTTTAAGACATGAGACACAGTATGTTTTAGATTCAGTGCCAATTTATTATGATGTATAGTTGACTTAGTTATTTTAAAAACGGATTTTAATTCTATCTAATTCATGAAGAGCTCTCATTGTGAAGAACCGAGTAGCACAAATGTTTTCAGTGAATATTTAGAGTTCCTGTTCTTCCCTTGAGGGAGGTATATTAATAGTAGATTTTTGCTAGAGTTTAATATATTCAAAGAAAGAAAGAAAAGTTCACAGATACTGCTACTTCTTACAGATTTTTCCACACTAGAGGAACACATGATCATGGAATTAGATAAGGGACTTTTGCATAGCTAGTACAATACATGGTAGGATGTGTGTGACCCACTACTCCCAATATGCCTTTCTTTTATAGACTGTCTCCCCTCAGAAAGCCCATGCGCTTTTATATTTTGTTTATATTTTGGTAGTATTTTCTTGACTATGTGGTTATGTTTCCCTTTTAAAAAACAAAAAACAAAAAACAAAGCTATGATTTATTTAATTTTTGGCCAACAGGTGGCATGCTGAATTCGCACATGGCTGACTGTGTTTTGAGACCCAGACCTGGTGGCTTGCTTTCTCATTTTCCTTCTCTCTCTCTTCTTCTATTTCTCTCTCTGGTGAGCACATGCGCCCTATAGCAAATTTTAAAATAATAGTAACAATAACAATATTTATTATTTTAATTTGACCAGAGAGAGACTGAGACAGAGACAGAGACAGAGAGAGAGAGAGAGAGATAGAAAGCAAGAAAGCAAGCTGCCAGTTTCAGGACTTGAACCATGGTCAACCATGTTGGGGTTCAGAGCCTTAATCACCATGCTACCTGCTGGCCCCTAAGATGCTTTTCTTATGTCTGCAAATTTCGGTTTTCAAGTATTTGTTGGCATGTAGGGTTTTTCCTCATGTATATGTTTCCTTTGGTCTACTCATCTGATTCCTTTCTTTACCTGCATTTTGTTATTCACAGTGTCACATTCAAGTGCCTTGTGCCATAGGGCGCATGGGCTTTCTGAGGGGAGACAGAGAGAAGGAAAGTAAGAAATCACCTCCTGGGGGGGATGGCTACAGTGCAATGCCTTCTCCTTCATTCTTCTGGAATTTTGGGCACACAGGCACACATACCCAGTGTGATTTTCTTTCTTTTTTTGGAGAGGTTTTCGCTATAGGGCGCGTGTGCTCGCCAGAAAGGCAGAGAGAAACAGAGAGATAGAAAGCAAGAAATCACCCCCCCCCCAGGGGGGGTGGCCATGCCACAATCCCTTCTCCTTCATTACTCCTCTCAGGATCTTGGGCATGCAAGCACATGTGTCCAGCATGGGTTTAAGCCACTGGGTCCAGGATTCAAACCGCGGTCGACTACATGGGAGTCCAGCGACACAGTCATTACGCCAACTGATGGGAGTCCAGTGACATAGCCATTATGCTAACTGCTGGTCCCCCCAGTGTGATTTTCAAACCTCAGGGTCCAGGGCTTCAGCCATAGTCAAACATGAGGAAGTCTAGTGCCTTAACCACCATGCTACACTGACCCTCAAATACATTCTTTATTTATTTTTGTCTGTGCCATACTAAAGTAATGGCCTCAGTTCTTGTACTTAAGAATTAAAATGTTGTGCCAACAAGTGGCATGGTGGTTAGGTGCTGGACTCATACATGGCTAACCACTGTTCAAGTCTTAGACCTGATAGCTTGCTTTCTCACTTTCTCTCTGTTTCTCTCTAGTCAAATTAAATATTAATAATAAATAAAATTAAATATAATAATTCTTTAATAAAAAATAAAGTGTAAATTGGTCTTTTATGAAGTACCACATCCTTCTCAGGAAGCAACACTTGAAAATACAAGGGACAGGTAATGTCTTTGTTATTATTGATTTTACTGATAGGATTTTTTGCAAATCTTGGAAATAAAATATTATAGAACCACAAGATGATGCTTAAATAGCCGTCATCCACAGCAGTACTATCTTTGGATTGAGGTGCTAAAAGTTATTTTATATTATTTTCTTTTCCCTGTTCAAATCTCCTGTAGTTTGGTATAACTTGGTAATCATGAGAACGTCCCCAGGGCACACAGAAAATTTGGTCTTCTATTTCCCACTGCTCATGCCTCTTTGGACTCCACTTCAGGCCCTTCCTGCTGTGACCAGGCTCTCTTATAATCTCTTGCCCTGGCAATTTCATGACCTTATTTCTATTTATTATTATGATTATCATCATCATCATCATTATTAATTCATGACAGAATGTTTGCAGAGGGAGAGAGAGAGAGAGACTGATCTATCCCCATAGGATTAAATCATATCACGATAGCTTCTTCCAGTCTTCTAGGATGCCAGGATCCTCGGTCCAGTGGAAACATGTGTAAGCACTTGACATATTGTCAGGCCAATGGGGCAGGGAGCTTGAACTGCAGATGGCATGTGGATTCCAGCTCACAGTCTCGTTTGCTACTGACTGTGCTGTAGAGGCTGGGTCCCATTACTCTGTAATTTTAACTTCTGCCTTCTGTTTCTTCCTCTGTAATTTCTCTTCCATCCTCATGCCAGAGTTAGATTCTTGAAAAGATCTGGTTACTTTGCAATAATAATACAAAGGACTTTCACAAACATCTCATAGATCTTCCCATCCCTTGCCTTGAAGCCCTGCCCACATCCCCACCATGAGCTAAGGTAGGTGAAAGGACCTTGGAGGGTCACAAAGGACCACTCTGGCTTGGTTTCTCTGGAAATGTCATGTACTTGGTAGGAATTCACTACATCCTCTTCCCTGCTCATCCTTTAGGGATAGACTTCCTTTCTATAAGTAGTCTTTAGTCTTGCCCAATTGGATAATCATCTCTTCCTCTGCACCTCCACCACGTGCTGCTCACTCCTTCACAGAACCCTTATCTCAGGAGAGTTTTTATTATGATCAGAACTGCATGTCTCTCCTCCTCTAATTTGCTCCTTCTCATAGGAATCCTGTCTGGCAGACAGCAGGTGAGCAGACATGAATGTAGTTGCTTTGCAGGTACCTTTAGACAACTTACACGTTACATCTCTTTAGTGAGATGAATCTGCTAAATACAACTGCATGGTTATCCTAAATGTCAGGTTTCCTGTGTAGTCACACCTCTTCCTTTAATTGCTGACCAGTCAAGGGGACACACGGAGGGGACAGTTCTGACCCAGGGTGTGGAAGGGGACATGTTGGAGCTCTGAGACATGCAGAAACAGGTTTTGAAATTACTTTGAAAATCATTTGAGGATAAAAAATGCAATGGTAGGAGCCAACCAGTGGCATGGTGGTTAAGGTGCTGGACTCTCAAATGGCAAACTGTGGTTTGAGTTCTAGACCCAGTGGCTTGAAAATTATGCTGGGCATATGTGCATGTGTGCCCGAAATCCTGTAATGGGAATGGGGGAGAAGGGATTGCAGCATGGCCATCCCCCAGGTAGTGATTTCTCATTTTCCCTTTGTTTCTCTGTTGCATGTGCATACATCCTATGGCAAAACAAAACAAAACAAAACAGAACAAAAACCAAAATCAAAAACATAACGGTAAATACTTTCTAGAAGTAATTTACGATATGGCTAATTTAATTCTCCCCAGGTAACATAATTAATTATCTCAGAGTTTTTCGTATTTTCTTATTTTAAATATATTTTACTTTATTAAAGAAAATATTGGTACATTTCAGACTTTAGATTTAAGAACTTTCCCTTTTTAATTTTAAATTTGCTATAGGGTGTGTGCACTTACCAGAGAGAGAGACCATGAGGAAAAGTGAGAAAGCACCCTCCAGGATGATGGCCACACCATAATCTTTCCTTAGGATTTTGGGAACTCACATGCACCTGGAGTGTTTTATAAACTGATGGATCTGGGACTTGAACTACGTAGTAGACCATGTGGGATTTAGTTACTTTAACAACCGTGCTACTGGCTGGCCAAGATTTTAAAACTTTTTTAGTGTTAGATAAATAAATATAGTGGCCTGTTCTTCATACTAAGTGAGAGAACACTTCTTCAAGAGAGCATTTTTGAGGTGAATGAGTTTCATAAAATTAAACAAAATAGGAACCCTACTGCTTTCACTGACTGTCTGGGATTAGAAAATGGCAGATTAAAAAGCTGTGGATATTCCCATAGGTGAGGGGGGAGCAAAATAGAATGCCAGGAATTTAGTGGTAATCCTGTGTCAGGAAGTAGTTGTGTGCTTTGGAATCTTCCTATCTTAGATCCGGAGTTACTAAGCTTTAAATTTCCTCCATCCTCAGCTCAGGGTGTGGGGGGCTAGGAGGTGGGGTGAGGTCCCTTTCAAGGAATTCTTTTAGTGACCTTACATTCTTTTCCTGTGACCGAACAGCAGGATGCTGCCCTTCCAAAATGCTCGTAAATCGTTCTTTTGAGCAGTGATGGCCAATGTAGTGTTCTGATCCTTAAAAACTAGAATATTTAATATTTTAATGTTCTGAAGACACATTAGTAATTTTACGTGTGTTGAGCATAAATGCACATTTATGGTGAGTAAAAATAGGAAAGAGAAAAGGCTGCACAAGATTAGTATTTACAGTTTATTTTGTTGTATGTCAAGTGGTAACACATTTTATTTTAGAAAGTTACAAGTAGTTTTTATTTTTCACATTGTTTTATAAGATCTGAACTCCCCCCTCAAAAGTGTGGGTACATATGTGTGTGTGTGCGTGTAGTCCTGTCTTTCTTGTGTAAGTGGATTGAAGTATATAAATAATTCAGTACTCAAAACAATCAAATACTTATTATTGTAGATTAGAAATTCTTATCTCCATCAGCGCAGTGATTTTAAATGGACAGAGAAGCACTATTTTCATGTGAATTCTTTCATGTTCTTTGCAACATATATTAAATATAATAATTCTTTAATAAAAAATAAAGTGTAAATTGGTCTTTTATGAAGTACCACATCCTTCTCAGGAAGCAACACTTGAAAATACAAGGGACAGGTAATGTCTTTGTTATTATTGATTTTACTGATAGGATTTTTTGCAAATCTTGGAAATAAAATATTATAGAACCACAAGATGATGCTTAAATAGCCGTCATCCACAGCAGTACTATCTTTGGATTGAGGTGCTAAAAGTTATTTTATATTATTTTCTTTTCCCTGTTCAAATCTCCTGTAGTTTGGTATAACTTGGTAATCATGAGAACGTCCCCAGGGCACACAGAAAATTTGGTCTTCTATTTCCCACTGCTCATGCCTCTTTGGACTCCACTTCAGGCCCTTCCTGCTGTGACCAGGCTCTCTTATAATCTCTTGCCCTGGCAATTTCATGACCTTATTTCTATTTATTATTATGATTATCATCATCATCATCATTATTAATTCATGACAGAATGTTTGCAGAGGGAGAGAGAGAGAGAGACTGATCTATCCCCATAGGATTAAATCATATCACGATAGCTTCTTCCAGTCTTCTAGGATGCCAGGATCCTCGGTCCAGTGGAAACATGTGTAAGCACTTGACATATTGTCAGGCCAATGGGGCAGGGAGCTTGAACTGCAGATGGCATGTGGATTCCAGCTCACAGTCTCGTTTGCTACTGACTGTGCTGTAGAGGCTGGGTCCCATTACTCTGTAATTTTAACTTCTGCCTTCTGTTTCTTCCTCTGTAATTTCTCTTCCATCCTCATGCCAGAGTTAGATTCTTGAAAAGATCTGGTTACTTTGCAATAATAATACAAAGGACTTTCACAAACATCTCATAGATCTTCCCATCCCTTGCCTTGAAGCCCTGCCCACATCCCCACCATGAGCTAAGGTAGGTGAAAGGACCTTGGAGGGTCACAAAGGACCACTCTGGCTTGGTTTCTCTGGAAATGTCATGTACTTGGTAGGAATTCACTACATCCTCTTCCCTGCTCATCCTTTAGGGATAGACTTCCTTTCTATAAGTAGTCTTTAGTCTTGCCCAATTGGATAATCATCTCTTCCTCTGCACCTCCACCACGTGCTGCTCACTCCTTCACAGAACCCTTATCTCAGGAGAGTTTTTATTATGATCAGAACTGCATGTCTCTCCTCCTCTAATTTGCTCCTTCTCATAGGAATCCTGTCTGGCAGACAGCAGGTGAGCAGACATGAATGTAGTTGCTTTGCAGGTACCTTTAGACAACTTACACGTTACATCTCTTTAGTGAGATGAATCTGCTAAATACAACTGCATGGTTATCCTAAATGTCAGGTTTCCTGTGTAGTCACACCTCTTCCTTTAATTGCTGACCAGTCAAGGGGACACACGGAGGGGACAGTTCTGACCCAGGGTGTGGAAGGGGACATGTTGGAGCTCTGAGACATGCAGAAACAGGTTTTGAAATTACTTTGAAAATCATTTGAGGATAAAAAATGCAATGGTAGGAGCCAACCAGTGGCATGGTGGTTAAGGTGCTGGACTCTCAAATGGCAAACTGTGGTTTGAGTTCTAGACCCAGTGGCTTGAAAATTATGCTGGGCATATGTGCATGTGTGCCCGAAATCCTGTAATGGGAATGGGGGAGAAGGGATTGCAGCATGGCCATCCCCCAGGTAGTGATTTCTCATTTTCCCTTTGTTTCTCTGTTGCATGTGCATACATCCTATGGCAAAACAAAACAAAACAAAACAGAACAAAAACCAAAATCAAAAACATAACGGTAAATACTTTCTAGAAGTAATTTACGATATGGCTAATTTAATTCTCCCCAGGTAACATAATTAATTATCTCAGAGTTTTTCGTATTTTCTTATTTTAAATATATTTTACTTTATTAAAGAAAATATTGGTACATTTCAGACTTTAGATTTAAGAACTTTCCCTTTTTAATTTTAAATTTGCTATAGGGTGTGTGCACTTACCAGAGAGAGAGACCATGAGGAAAAGTGAGAAAGCACCCTCCAGGATGATGGCCACACCATAATCTTTCCTTAGGATTTTGGGAACTCACATGCACCTGGAGTGTTTTATAAACTGATGGATCTGGGACTTGAACTACGTAGTAGACCATGTGGGATTTAGTTACTTTAACAACCGTGCTACTGGCTGGCCAAGATTTTAAAACTTTTTTAGTGTTAGATAAATAAATATAGTGGCCTGTTCTTCATACTAAGTGAGAGAACACTTCTTCAAGAGAGCATTTTTGAGGTGAATGAGTTTCATAAAATTAAACAAAATAGGAACCCTACTGCTTTCACTGACTGTCTGGGATTAGAAAATGGCAGATTAAAAAGCTGTGGATATTCCCATAGGTGAGGGGGGAGCAAAATAGAATGCCAGGAATTTAGTGGTAATCCTGTGTCAGGAAGTAGTTGTGTGCTTTGGAATCTTCCTATCTTAGATCCGGAGTTACTAAGCTTTAAATTTCCTCCATCCTCAGCTCAGGGTGTGGGGGGCTAGGAGGTGGGGTGAGGTCCCTTTCAAGGAATTCTTTTAGTGACCTTACATTCTTTTCCTGTGACCGAACAGCAGGATGCTGCCCTTCCAAAATGCTCGTAAATCGTTCTTTTGAGCAGTGATGGCCAATGTAGTGTTCTGATCCTTAAAAACTAGAATATTTAATATTTTAATGTTCTGAAGACACATTAGTAATTTTACGTGTGTTGAGCATAAATGCACATTTATGGTGAGTAAAAATAGGAAAGAGAAAAGGCTGCACAAGATTAGTATTTACAGTTTATTTTGTTGTATGTCAAGTGGTAACACATTTTATTTTAGAAAGTTACAAGTAGTTTTTATTTTTCACATTGTTTTATAAGATCTGAACTCCCCCCTCAAAAGTGTGGGTACATATGTGTGTGTGTGCGTGTAGTCCTGTCTTTCTTGTGTAAGTGGATTGAAGTATATAAATAATTCAGTACTCAAAACAATCAAATACTTATTATTCCAGAGAGAGAGACCATGAGGAAAAGTGAGAAAGCACCCTCCAGGATGATGGCCACACCATAATCTTTCCTTAGGATTTTGGGAACTCACATGCACCTGGAGTGTTTTATAAACTGATGGATCTGGGACTTGAACTACGTAGTAGACCATGTGGGATTTAGTTACTTTAACAACCGTGCTACTGGCTGGCCAAGATTTTAAAACTTTTTTAGTGTTAGATAAATAAATATAGTGGCCTGTTCTTCATACTAAGTGAGAGAACACTTCTTCAAGAGAGCATTTTTGAGGTGAATGAGTTTCATAAAATTAAACAAAATAGGAACCCTACTGCTTTCACTGACTGTCTGGGATTAGAAAATGGCAGATTAAAAAGCTGTGGATATTCCCATAGGTGAGGGGGGAGCAAAATAGAATGCCAGGAATTTAGTGGTAATCCTGTGTCAGGAAGTAGTTGTGTGCTTTGGAATCTTCCTATCTTAGATCCGGAGTTACTAAGCTTTAAATTTCCTCCATCCTCAGCTCAGGGTGTGGGGGGCTAGGAGGTGGGGTGAGGTCCCTTTCAAGGAATTCTTTTAGTGACCTTACATTCTTTTCCTGTGACCGAACAGCAGGATGCTGCCCTTCCAAAATGCTCGTAAATCGTTCTTTTGAGCAGTGATGGCCAATGTAGTGTTCTGATCCTTAAAAACTAGAATATTTAATATTTTAATGTTCTGAAGACACATTAGTAATTTTACGTGTGTTGAGCATAAATGCACATTTATGGTGAGTAAAAATAGGAAAGAGAAAAGGCTGCACAAGATTAGTATTTACAGTTTATTTTGTTGTATGTCAAGTGGTAACACATTTTATTTTAGAAAGTTACAAGTAGTTTTTATTTTTCACATTGTTTTATAAGATCTGAACTCCCCCCTCAAAAGTGTGGGTACATATGTGTGTGTGTGCGTGTAGTCCTGTCTTTCTTGTGTAAGTGGATTGAAGTATATAAATAATTCAGTACTCAAAACAATCAAATACTTATTATTGTAGATTAGAAATTCTTATCTCCATCAGCGCAGTGATTTTAAATGGACAGAGAAGCACTATTTTCATGTGAATTCTTTCATGTTCTTTGCAACATATTTGCCAAAGAATTAACTTGAAGATGAGCGGACATTTGATATTTTTGAAAAGCACAGCAAATCTGAGGAAGCATTTTCCCTCTAGGGAGAGAGGAGATACCTATGGGGAGTGGAGATGGAGCAGAGCTTCCTGTCTCCTTCACTTACCTGCCTCCTGGTGGTGGCTAGAATTGGTCCTAAGACTTAATAACCTTTCCCAAGTGGTGTGGCCCTAGGGTGGGAAGGCCCAAGTGAATCTGCTTCTACAGGCATTTCCAAAGTTGGGACCTTCTCTTGTTTATTTGCTCCCCTCTACTGAGCTGTATATGGCCAGGTTTAGTAGATGTATAAAAAGGAGCTCTTTCAAAGAGTTATTTTTAAACAGGTATAGGATTGAACAAGTATTAATGTTGCCAGCAATTAAAAAAATGAAACTGATATTCATAAAACATACTTCCTGGCTGCTTGTTCTAGGTGCCTGTGAAGGGACATGAACACCCAGATTTGGAGTGGTAACTAAACTATGGTGACAATCTTGGTGTCAATCTAAAAGGAAGCTGAGGCGTAATAAGTAAAATACAATTGGTTTGTTTGAGCCAGTGCTTAGAGTGAATCACCAGGATGAACAGACTGATTTTCCAGACATTGCTCATCTGTTATATATGGTGACTCAGAAAGCTGGTTTATACCATGTGAAGGGTGGGGAGAGGGGACGTTACAAGTTGTTTGGCAGAGTTTACACTGCTCCATTCAATAATACAGGCAATGGATTTGCATACCTTATTCTTTACATCATGGACTTGAGGACGCAGGGATAAAGAAAGGGTGGGAGGTCACATTGAATATATTTAGAATCCTTTATTGCATTACTTTGAACTGTTTTTTGCTCCACATCAATAATAATAATTAGTTCTGTGTGTCAAGTGGGGACACTTATTTTAGAGATCCTCGTAATAATAGTTGATATTTATTGTATGCTTCCATGTGGCAGTTTCTTTCTTAAGATTATCTCTGGTTTTCCAAACAATGAGACAAGGTCTTTGTCATTATTCCTATTTTTTTTTTTGGAGAGGTTTTCACTGTAGGGCGCTTGCGCTCGCCAGACAGACAGAGAGAGACACAGAGACAGAAAGCGAGAAATCACCCCCCAGGGGGGATGGTCACGCCACAATCCCTTTTCCTCCATTCTCCTCTCGGGATCTTGGGCACGCACGCACATGCACCCGGCGTGAGTTTTAAGCCACCGGGTCCAGGACACGAACCGCGGTCCACTACGTGGGAGTCCAGCGACATAGCCATTACGCTAACTGCTGGTTCCCATTATTCCTATTTTTAAAAATTATTTATTTACTTATAAATAAAATAAGTTATTTATTTAATAAAAATTTATTATTATTTTAAAATTTGCTATAGGGCACATATGTTCACCAGAGATAGTCAGAGAGAGAAAGAGAAAAAGAAAGTGAGAAGACATGCTGCCAGGTCTGGTATTCCAACCATGGTCAACCATGTGGGAGTTCAGCGTCCTAATCACCACACCACCTGCTGGCCCCTATTCCTATTTTACAGATGAACTACTGAGGCTCAACGAAGAGGCATTAGTTTCGCAAGCCACATGACCAGTCAGGTGGTGGGCTTGATGTTCAGACCTGGGTCTCTTTGTTGCGACCCATTGCCTGTCTTAGAACTCAGCCTGGTCAGGATTGCGTGCTGGATTTTCAGAAGTGAAAACAGTATGGCTTTTCATATTCCCATCTGTTCCTTTTGTCACAGTGGAATGATCAGTTGGGCTGTGTCTGTTGTGTTCCTCTTTCTTTTTTCTCACATCACAGGGTTAGATTGAGAGAAGGAAAGGTGTGCGTGATTGTGTGTTCCTGTGAGAGTTTGTGCGTATCTGAGAGAAGTGGGCAGGAGCGGGGTAGGAAGGCAGTTGAAGCTGTAAACTTTCTCTCAAATGCCAGTGACTAGGGATAGTTAGGACTGCTTTTTTCATTAGTCAGAGCTCATTGTGATTAATCTTGGAATATAATGCTCTCATATAAATTTCAAAAATCCTTGGCCTAGGAGATGAACAGTTTATCTTATTCAAAAGTAGAGGTGGTGAATTTCCCAGTTATATAGCACTCATGCCTTCTTAAAAAGTTTAGAATGGAGATTAACAATGGAAGAATCTGTGGTGACATGTTACATGGAAAATTTCTAAGATATTTTATTAACTATGAAAGTATTTCTACTTTCTCTTTTTCACCTCTATTTTCTTTGTCTGCATTCCCTCATTCCCCAGAGCATGTATTCCCAAGAAATCTTCTATGATAAGATCTTAGAATGTTGGAGAAAACACAGAAGATACCTGTAACCAACCGAAAGAAATTACAGTCATAGGCCCGTGTGAATAATGACAGAAAAGAAAAGAGGAAAAGGAAGCTGGGGAGCGGGAGGGCAGTGCTCAGGGCTACCAAAAGGGCTTTTGAAGCTGTGCTTGGAATAAAGGCAGTGTAGAGTGTTCAGACAGGGCGGTATAAGATTCATAAAGACAAAAAGTACAGCCGTATCAGCACTATTTTGTATCCCATCTTTGTTGGAGAGTGTCCTTCACAACTGGCAAGTCTAGAAGCTATTGCTGAGAGAGCATTAGAGTTTGAACTGTGCATCACACAAAAACCGCTCAGCTCCTCCTGTTGCCTCTGCATCCCATGCAGCAGTGGGGTTTTTACTTGCAATGGCAGGGTCGCATCATGATCTTGTGAGAATTTACCTGAGAAATGAAGAAGGATGTATGTCCTAAATAAGGAGGAACATGAATTTCTAGAAGCTAAAGACCTAAAGTAAGCTTGATGTCAGTTCCTGGCAAAGCTGTTTGATCAGTGGCCAAGCAGAAATCTTATATGTACTTAGAAAAGACTGTTGCAGTTACCAGGTGTCAGCATGGATCCCAGTAA
This sequence comes from Tupaia belangeri chinensis, assembly GCF_000334495.1. Lineage (NCBI taxonomy): Eukaryota > Metazoa > Chordata > Mammalia > Scandentia > Tupaiidae > Tupaia > Tupaia belangeri. The sequence goes on from NW_006199342.1 coordinate 1,296,168, forward strand.
TAAGTCTTGCTCAGACTCGTTTCCTTTATGCAGTGCTTTCTTTTATTTGTTTTTTGGGAGGAAGAATACTACATTGTTAGATACATAGTTCTAGAAACTCACATTTGGAGAGTCATGCCTACTCACTTGGATCAAATAATGCTCACAGACTGTCCTTGGTAAATTTTGATTTTACCAAACTATTAATATTTGAGGTGATCTCTTGTAACCTTATAAAAAGGAAGTAGAAAACTAGTTAGATGCTAGTATCATGGTGATTCTTGTATTTTTAAAACCAAGCAAAAATTTTCATGATTAATGAAGGAATGACAAGGTGTCCTCATGGGGGATTGCTCAGGAAATTAGGCACTGTCGTTGGCTTTATCTTTCACTTGGAAAATCTCAAAACCTAACAACAGTGAAGCAGTAGAAAAATGATATCTCTCTGTCAGTTGCAGATGAGAGAAACCTGGGAGAAATAGTTGAGAAAGTGGAAAGACTAAAAATTCAAATTATTTTATTGGCTTACTGTTATATTGTTAACTATCATTGTTAACCTGACAAAGTGAGATTTAATATTTATGGGGATCAGCAGATGGTGAAATGATTATGTTGCTGGACTCCCATGTAGTTGACCACAGTTCCATTCCTGGACTGGTGGCTTAAAACTCTTGCTAGGTGTGTGTGCATGGGTGCCCAAAATCCTGAGAGGAGAATGGAGGAGAAGGGATTGCAGCATGGCCATCCCCCCAACGGGTGATTTCTTGCTTTCAGTCTCTCTGGTAAGCACATATACCTTATAACAAAAATCTCTCTCAAAAAAAAAAAAAACAAAAAAAGAGAGAAATTTATTATTTATGACTCTCAAGCCCTGAATTTGTTATAGAAGTCAATTAACGAACATATGATACTGGAAATGTATTTTGAGTTCCTTAATGGGAATATTTGGAATTTTAATTGATCACGATATTGTGAATAATACAGATGGTCCCCAATTTACAATGGTTTGAATTAAGATTTATTTTACCTTATGTTTGTTGGCTTATTAAATACATTTTCTTTTTCTATTTCCTTGTTGCCTCAGAGTGTTTGTGCTTGCTAGACAGAGAGAGAAAAAGAAAAAGGAAAGATAAAGGAAAAGAAAGCACCACTCAATGGGGAATTGTCATGTTGCAGTCCCTTTTTCCTCCACTTACCCTTCCAGTCAGGATTTTGGGCATGCGTGTACACACAACTGACATGCTTCTCAAACCAGTGGGGCTGGGATTTGAGTCCATGTGGGATCTGGCTCCTAAGGCACAGTGCTTATTAACCAGTCTGCTATGGTGCCAGCCTTTAAACACATTTCTTTCACCTTAGGACATTTTCAACTTACTATGGTGTCAATGGGATGTAATTGTGTTGTAAATTGAGGAACATATGCATACCTATAAACAAACAAAAGAAAAAACAAAAGAAACAAAAACCCTGTGATAAAGATAAACACAATTTCCATGTAGTGAGTGTGATATACACGTTAAGTTCCATCTTTGCTGTTCATTCCAACATTGTAAAGATAAGACTAGTTGGTTCTTGGTCCCATGTGGCATATTTGAAGGACATTAACAAATTGATGTAATTTCCAGAGAGCATGTTGGACAGACTGGTGAGTGTAGTAGTTAGATATCATCACCTAGAGTCTAGGAAGGGGTGGGAATGTTTATCCAATAGAAGGCTAAGGAAAGACATGGTGGTTGTCTACAAATCTGAAGGGCTTTCTGGAATAGTAAATTTATCTCCATTTGTAAGAAAGATCAAGAAGTAAAAAATTGAAGAAGGTATGAGGAAACAAGTTCATTTCAACACCAGGGAAATGAACAGGTCATACTGACCAGGGATGGAATGGGAGGTCCTTGGAAAGAAATGACTGTCACTTTTACTCCAGTGTTCTAGCACAAGCTGAATCTACTTTTTTTAAAAAATTGAACTTTATTTATTTATTCATTTATTTTAATTTGACCAGAGAGGGGCAAAGTAAGAGAGAGAGAAAGAGAGAGAGAGAGAGAGAGAGAGAGAGAGAGAGAGAGAGAGAGAGAGAGAGAGAGAGAGAGAGAGAGAGAGAGAGAGAAAGTGAGAAAGCAAGCCAAAGGTCTGGGACACAAACCGTGGTTGGCCATGTGGGAGTCCAGCATCCTTAACCACCATGCCACCTGCTCGCCCTGAATCTACTTATTTTTATCTCACCCAGTCCCAGCGTTATCTCCTTTCTGAAGTCTCTTTCTGCAGAATGTTTGCTTTCTCACTTGTCTTTGAACCTACAGCACCACACACAGTAACTGGATTACTGTGGGCGCTCAGTAAATGTTGGATGGACGATCAGAGCTGGCTGTGGACTGTCCTGGGTTATCAGATAAGAATTCAGAACAATCTATTGTATTCTCTTTACTGTGCTATTAGTTTATTCCTGCTTCAAGTTGCTGATTTTAGGGGAAGAATGTGTTCTACATTGTATCAGAGCAAAGTATTTTTTAGCTGATTATACCTTTGAAAGTGTTTTTTCCCCCTACAGTTTGAATCTTTAATCATAGATGTTGCTTGCATTTCAGCACAATAGTTTGGGTGACTGGAGTGTTTTGAAATTTTTAGAATGATTACTAAGCTTTATCTCTTGAGAATTTTAGTTAAGAATGAAGAAAACAATTATTTTCACAGTTGGAAGGTTTCTAAAAAAGAAAATAAATGAAAATGATGCTATCAAAGTTTTTGAAAAGTTCTTTTTTTTTTCCCCAGTAGCAATAGATTCTGAGATGTTGTAGGGTGAATGTCACTGAGTAATATCCTTCTTTATTATTGTGTTCGATTTAGGCTCATTCAGAAGTCATTGAGAAGTGGATGGATGGGGTGAAAGAGTTCCTAATGAAAGAGCGGGCTGCCCAAGGAGACACTGCAGGTCTACAGAGGCAGCTTGACCAATGCTCTGTGAGTTCTGCTGATCTGGAGAAACTGCTGCTGTAAACTACAGTTTCTTCTTTTTCTTTGTTATTTGCTGCTATTATTAAGCTTAAAATGATACAGCATGGCATTAAACCCAGATAAAATATCTGTCATTGTAAACTTTTTTTGACTTTACAGCTAATAAAAGAATGACAGATTATTCATGTTCTTATTTTTGGCTATAGTTATAGAAATTTGGATAGAGAAAATAAGAGCAATTTTACTTCCTTAGGGAGCTCTAGCTTATGTTACAATGACAGTCTTAGGGTAATAATTACCTATTGCTTTTTTGTTGTTGTTAGGTTTTTGTCATAGGTGTGTGTGTTCACTGGAAAGAAGAGACTGAGAGATTCAGAGAGATGGAAAGTGAAAAATCAGGGGTGATGGCCATGCCACAATACCCTCTTTTCTGTTCTCCTCTATTGCACACACGCGTCAGGATGATTTCAAGCCATTGGTTCTGGGACTCAAACCGCAGTCAGCCATGTGGAAGTCCATTGCCCTAACTATGCCACCTGCTGGCCCCATTGTATATTGCATTTATTGTGCCCCATGATGAAGATTTAGGAACAACATTTAACAAATGAAATTTGCTAATCATACTACATGCAATTTATATTTAGTGAAATCATTAGGCTTCTCTAAGTTAATTAAAAGCACTATTCCCTGCTGAGAATCAAGTATTTCCAATCTAATTTGGCAGAGGGCTGTGTGAAACACCCAGGTGAGATAAATTTCTTAAAGCACAATATTTCTTAAGTAGTTAAAATGTCCAGGCAGTCTCATAATATTTGCACACATACAAGCAGACAAACTATAATTGTGGCATCCACCTATAGGAATGAACTCAGTGTGTGCTTATTTTATGTGTTTAGGCATTTGTTAATGAAATAGAAACAATTGAATCATCTCTGAAGGACATGAAAAAAATAGAAACTAACCTTCGAAGCTGTCCAGTTGCTGGAATCAAAACTTGGGTGCAGGCTGGGTTAGGTGACTACCAAACCCAACTGGAGAAACTCAGCAAGGAGGTGAGTCTTTCTCCTTTACCACTGGGCTTTTCAGAGTATGTAGACAGTGGTTTCTCATGACTCAGTTGGTTCTCCAACCTATTCACTTTGAAAAACAGTGTTCTAGAGGTCAGAGGTGGTATAGCAATAAAACACAACACTGAGAGGTCATCTCACATGGGAAGGTTCCTGGTTCAAGTCTCAGGAGAGTACTCCAGACACATGTGGTACCCATGATTTGGGACTGGGTAAGGCTGGGGGTAGACTATGTCAGGACCCTGTTGGGAGTGCTGGCTCTCTTTCTTGCTCATGGAAGATATCATGTGGGTAATTTGTTCCAGGAAGGCAAGAATGAAAACAGGGAGACACTAATGAGGTTATTACAGTTTTGGAGAGAGACGATGGCCTTTGGACTAGGGTAGAGGGTAGAGATCCTAAGGAATACCAGATTTGGACAATATTTTGAAAGTAGAACTGGGTCTTGAGAAAGGATTGGATACATGATAGCAAAAGAAGTGAATGGTCAAGGACAGCTCAGGACGCACAAAACTTCCACTTTGTGCTAATGGCAGTGCTATTTACTAGAGGAACGGAAACTGAAGCTTTTGTGGGTACAGGTGAAAGGATGATTTTCATTTTGGAAGGGTGAAGTCTGAGATGCTATTAGATATGCAAATTGAGCTCTTTAGCACTTGTATCCTTAAACCTAAAGGGGCAAAGGACATAAGAAGAAAGAGCAGTGGGAAAAGAAAAAAGCCTGGGGCACATAAGGGTCTCAGAGCTCAGCAGAGAAAGCTTTTCATTGTGTCCAATGCTGAGGATTGTGGAGGCCAATCAGAACTGAAAATCAACCTTTAAATTTGAAAAGATGGAGACTTTTCATGACCTTGAGAAAAATGAATTTGGTGGTGTGTGGGGAAGAAAGTCATATTGGGGAATCAGGTTTAGAGGATGGAAAGTGAGGAATTAAGACAATTTTCAGGAATTTCTGTATTTAGAGGAGAGAAATGGGGTGGGTGCTGGAGATGGGGATCCAAAGTTTGTGCTTGTTTGTTTGTTTGTTTTTGTTTTTAATTTTTGTTTTCATAGGGCTCAGGCACTTGCTGGAAAGAAAGAGAGAGACAGAGAGAGAGTGAGAATGAGAAATTACCCCTGAGATGGCCACACTGCAATTCCCTCTCTTCATTTACTTCTTGGGAATTTGGGCATGCATACACATGCACCCAGTGTGACTTTCAAGACTCCAGATCCATTTGGAACCTCAGTTGGCCATGTGGGAGTCCAGCACCTTAATCAGTCCACCACCTGCTGTCCCCCCAAAGAGGTGTTTTTGTTCCCTTTAATAATGAGAGATATTATAGGATGTTTGGATACCAAGAGAAGGGCCTCACTTAGGAGGAGAAAAAAATAGTATAGAAGAGTTGGAGATCAGATCATTCTAAAGAAAACTTCTGATCATTGAAGGTCAAGAGCCTGTCCAGGAAAGGATTTGCTGTGAGATAATTCCTCCTTGGTAACAGAGAGGAAGACAGCCACCTGGGTAATGGGAACATGATATAGTTCTCTTCTGATTGTTTCTAATTGGTTGGTGAAATAATAGGTTGTAGCTGTAGTATGTGAAAAAGGAGTGAAAAATACTGATAGCTGAGAAAATGTGAAAACCAGGCATCACCACAGTCTCAAAGGTAGTCTTGATCTCTTACAAAGCTTTCTAATATTGCTATAGTAAAATTTCTTTATTTGTATTGTCGGATATATATACTTTTTGCTTTACCCCAACTTCTTTATTTTGAACATGTTCACGTGGAAAGATGGTTAACATGAGGTACATGCCAACTGAGAGTTGTGCTAATGTCCTGTCACATTTGCTTTTTCTCTCCTTTCGTCTGCTCCTTTTTCTTTTACACACACGTAAAACACACCTACATACATATATACGTACGCATACCTTTTTTCTCTTGTTTGGGCTAGATGCAGCAGTAAGTTGAGAAGTACGACACTTGGCCCATAACAGTATGTTTCTGAAAATAAGGGCCTTCTTCAAAAAACCACAATATTATTATTTTAATTAAGAAAATAATAATTGTATAATATCATTGACTCTATTAGCCAGCATGTGCCTGAAGGAACCAAAGTTTTCTTCTTTTCTTTTAAAAAAAATGATTTATTTAATTTTATTTATTATTATTAAAAATTTTTGTTATAAGGCACATGCACTCACCAGACACAGACAGAGAGAGAAAGAAAGTGAGAAAGCAAGTCATCAGGTCTGGGACTCGAACTGTGTTTGACTGTGTGGGAGTCTAGTGCCTCTAACATCACACCATCTGCTGACCCCAGAACTGAGATTTTCAAGGAAGTAAATGTGGAAAATGATGTTGGAAATGGCAATGAGCAGCAATCAGGCAATAGATAAATAGAAGCAAATACCTGTATCTTTCTCTCTCTCTTCTTGTCTATCCATAGATACATGGATAATAATAATATTCATGAATGATTATTATTCAGAACATGGGAATAAATGTATGGGAAATTTTCCAATGGCCTCAACAAGGAAGCAACAGCATGCAGTGTGAATAATTTTCTAGAAGAATTCCAGACTACTGTATTTTATTGATTAGTAAACACATTGCAGCTGTTTTGGACAGACTTAATGATGCCAAACTTTTATTTTGCTAAGAAAGGACAGGCATATAGAACAGATCAACACACGAGAAGTTTATTTCATCCACTATATTCATGAGATTTTGACAGAGGAAATATTTTAATGCCAAAAAAGAAAGTTTATCATCTCATGATAACTGTAGTTTTGAATTGTATTTTTAAAGCTTACATTGTCTTTAGTTTTCTCATTTCTCTGTGGATCCACAAAAATTATAAGAGGACTTTAAAAAATTAGTGGAAAAATGGACTAAAGCATGAGTTAAGTTTGGTGCAAAAAATTTTTTTTGGAGAGTTTTTTTGCTATAGGATGCATAAGCTCACCAGAAAGACAGAGAGACAGAGAGACAGAAAGCTAGAAATCGCACCCCCCTGGGGGGGATGGCCACACCGCAGCAATCCCTTCTCCTCCATTCTCCTCTCGGGATCTTGGGCACAACACGCACACGTGCCCAGAGTGAGTTTAAGCCACCGGGTCTAGGACTCGAACTGTGGTTGACTACATGGGAGTCCAGCGACATAGCTGGACTGCTGGTCCCGGTGTAAAAATTTTTGAAATATTTGTGTTTTTGCATAATATTCATTTTCTATCCACTTTTTGAAGACCCCTTTCTGAGCTAGTGTTCAGAAAGCAAGAGGAAAGAAAATTTTCTGAAAGTGGGGCCCAATAATCTGCATTTTTTTTCTTTCCTTTTTTAGTTGCCAGAGGGTGTGTGTGCTCACCAGAGAGCGAGACAGCACGTGTACGTGTATAAAAACATCACCCATTGGGCCATGGTCATATCACAATCCTTTTTCCTCCATTTTTCCATCCTTTCAGAATTCTGTGCATGCAAGCACATTCTCTAGGTGTGTTTTCGGGCTGCTAGGGCTGGTACTCAAATTCTAGTTGACCATGTAGTATCTGGTTCCCCCTAGATAGGGCTTAACCACTGAACTATAGGGCCAGCCCAGGATCCTGTATTTTTATTCATGTACAGTAATTAGAAAGCTCATCAGGTTAAAGCGCTGACCAGCCAGGCCTGGCAACCAGGCTGTGTGTGTCCTGCTGCCACAGCGGGCGGCAGTGAAAGAAAAGCTCCTGCTCGGTCCTGTCTGTTGTTATGACTGTGATCTTATTTGGTTGGAGGAAACAGGGAGGCTGTTCTTATTTAACCCTTGCTCTCAGTAGAGCCATCCTATCCCTGTGCTGGCCTGTGGTTAATGTCAGCTCAGCAGCCACACAAGCCTGGCACGGTGGCCGCTGCTGTGGAACTCAGCTTGAGCAGGAGGGTGATTGTGTCGTGTGGGTTTAGTTTATTACTGGGGGCAGTATCTTCTTTCACGAGAAAAGTCAGCTTATGGTTATGGTGAGAAGCTGTATGAAAACATTTCCAGACTTCTCTAAAAATATATATATATTTTTTAGAGAGGTTTTTGCTATGGGGCACGTGTGCTCACCAGAAAGACAGAGAGAGATAGAAAGTGAAAAATCACTCCCCGAGGGGATCGCCACGCCACAGTTCCTTCTCCTCCATTCTCCTCTCGGGATCTTGGGCATGCACGCACACACGTCGGGTCTGGGACTTGAATCGCGGTCGACTACATTGGAGTCCAGCGATATAGCCATTACGCTAACTGCTGGTCTCGCTTCCTGAGTTTTTGTTTGCTTTTTTCATAATAAACTACTACAGTAACCATACTTGATTTACTTGTGTATGTTTTTTGTTATTGTTTAGGTTTCTGGCATAGGGCATGCAAGCTCATTGGAGAGAAAGAGAGACAATGAGAGGGAAAGTGACAAATCACCCCCTCTGCAAGAAAGGGGGGGCAGGAACAGCCATACCTCAATCTCTTCATTCTCCTCCATTCTCCTCCTGGGCTTTGGGTCATGCGCACACAAGTGCCTGGCATGATTTTCAAGCTGTTGGGTCTGGGACTCAAACCATGGTTGGTCATGTGGGAATCCAACGGCTTAATCACTAAGCCACCTGCTGGCTCCTTTGTGTATGTTTTTATTGCTGTAGGGTTAGACCTATATCTGAGACTACTCTGCCAACAGTTAAACATTTTCAAAATTATAATAGCCATGTGGGATCTTTAAAAAGTTCATGGAAATACATTTCCTGAAAAAAAAACCAAAAAACAAACTGTGCATGAATTCCAAAGATCTGTTGCACCAATTGAATTTGTACTTTAATTTAATTTATCCACAGGCTTTTTGAAATCTCAAATATTTCCAGATTAAATTAGTATTCAAAATGTGGTATAAAACCCTAGCAATAATATTGTTTCTAAAAGTATTTATTTATTTATTATTATTATTTTTTAATTTGTTATAAGGCACGTTTGCTCACGATATAAAGAGAGAGAGAGGGAGAGAGAGAGAGAGAGAGAGCAAGCAAGCCACCAGGTCTGGGATCCAAATTGCTGCCATCCACGTAGGAGTCTAGCACCCTAACCACCACACCACCTGCTGGCCCCAATAAAATAATTTTCATTATTGCTTATATTTTGTAGCCTAAGTGCAAAATATATAAACTCTTAACTGAATTTTAAAACAGATGATTTGTTGTGGAAAATTACAACTGTGTCCTTAAATATTAAAAGCAGAAGTTGACATTTAGCATATTAAAATGTGTTTATTTGGGGAAATGACTTTTTCTTTCTAGATTGCTATTCAAAAAACGAGGTTGTCTGAAAGTCAGGAGAAAGCGGCAAACTTGAAGAAAGACCTGGCGGAGATGCAGGAATGGCTGACCCAGGCAGAAGAAGAATACCTGGAGAGAGATTTTGAATACAAGTCACCGGAAGAACTAGAGAGTGCCGTGGAAGAAATGAAGGTGAGGCTGAGACTGCAGTGCCCGATAGGCTCTGTCCTCCCCCTCCCTGTAAAGTCAGTGAGTCAGTCATGTAACTATACAGCATCGTATGTGCATACTGTCTTTCACAGTAGGGGTTGGAATGGAACAAAACAAAACAAAACAAAAAGTATGGCTGCCATGATTTGGGTGGGGAAAGGAAGCCAAGAGTCTGTTTGTTCAGCTTGGTTCACGAGTTGCCTCCATGAGGACCCCTTAGACATGTCTTAGGTTAGAGCCTAGGGAAGCCACTTAAAGAATGCCTTACAAACATCTGATTGTAGGTATGAGGAACAATTATATATATATACATATACATACACACACACACACACACACACACACACACATATATTTGATTGTGGTGGATATATATGTACAATGTCACATTTACTATTTGAACAACTCTCATGTGTGTAGTCCAGTGGCATTAATTATACTCACAGTATTGTGCAACGATCACTGTTACCTATTTCCTAGCTTTTTGGGAATGTTTTTTCTATATGCTAGAGGTCACTTGCATGCACAAAAGAGAGAAAGAAAGAGAGGAGAGAATGAGAGAGTGTGCACGTGAGTACCTAAGCGCCCATTTGGGTCTTCGGTGACTCTGCAGTCCCTTTTCCTCCAGTTCGTCACCTCAACAGTACTTTTGGCACATGGTGCATAGTCTGTCTCTTATGCCGGTGGAGTCAGGACTCGAACTTCAGTCGCCTCTATGGAGTGCGGCTTTCCCTGCACAGTGCTTAACTGCTTTGCTAAAGAGTCAGCCCTGAAAACTGATTTTTGTAAAGAACAAGTTAGTTGGGATTTGTCCCTATTTACAGGCAGTAGTCTTCTGTTTAATACATGAGACACAGATGAACACCAAAACTTTATTAGAATAGTTAAGTAAGCATAGCTATAGGAATGCATTGGGGATTTGATATCAGTTGGATTCACTGATGTGTTTTCTGTAAACTAATACTCTTGTGTCAATAGGCTTGAATACTTTCTTTTTTTTTTTTTTTAAATAACAACGAAAGAACTGGGCATGGTTCCCAAGTTCCTAACACTGCTTCAACTGTCCTTGAGTGTTCAAGCCAAAGGAGATCATGCCTTAAAGAGGTTTTTTTTTTTTTCCCCTATAAGATTTAGCAACACAGTCAGTGTTTTTCCCCAAAGTGCTGTCCTTGAGTGTTCAAGCCAAAGGAGATAATGCCTTAAAGAGTTTTTTTTTTTTTTTTTCCCCTGTAAGATTTAGCAACACAGTCAGTGTTTTTCCCCAAAGTTAACTTGTCTAAAAATGTAATTAAAACAGAAATTTTCGTGCAGGTGTTTATAAGTCAAAGTAAATGTGACGAGCCGTTTTAAATTTCTTGAGAGTTTTTTTTGCTTGAGGGTGTGTGCTCTCATGCACTTGAGATATACAGAGACAGAAACAGTGAAAGGGACAGTGAGAAATCACTCCCCAGGGGAGCTGGCCACACCTTAATCCCTTCTCCATTCTCCTCCCAGGATCTTGGGCACACACACACACACACACACACACACACACACATAGCACTTTAAAGGTAGGTAGCTCAAGAATGATCTCATTTATTCTCTTCCTTTACACTAGTGGCATTGTAGTTGACCATGGTTTTTAAAATTTGCTATAGATAGAATTTAGAAAGTGAGATTAAAGGGCTTGACTAGGCAACATTCTGTTTATTTTTATTCCTCCAAACAGACATTAGGAATTTGAAAACCTCTACACTTCATCACTTTCTCTGGACCCAGGAACATTTAAAACCATTAAGGTGTTAAGGAAGCTGAAAGGGAAGTGAAAGGGTTTTAGGTCAATTTCTTGAATGAGATTGTTCATCTTAAACTTTGAGGCAATCAGGGAAGCAGCTCTTTCTAGATCAGATTATCCCAGTATAATTTTATCATTTTTGAAAAGCTGTTAATTATCAGAAGGATGGGATTGTACCTATATTCTAGGAGGAAAGAAAATTATGTTTAGATTGTTTGAAGAACTTTTTTTAAAAGGAGACCTTTACCATGGCATATCTCAATTTCTGTGAAAAGTAATTTATTTCGGTCTTCTATGTTCAGACCTCTGGTGATTAATTAAATTAACTCACTTAGATTTTTATCCTAGACCTTTAATTTTAAAATACTTCATGCCAGTAAACATAAATTAGGAGAACGTAGACATTAACACTAAGGTTACTAAGTAAAAAATGTTTGTGGGGCTGTGTACATTGAGACACTTAGGTGACATTTTTCATTAGCATTCTGGTTTTTAAAACACTCAATAATGTTAGAATCATCATTTTAATTTTGGCTTAGTTATTTTAAAAAGAAGAAAGAAATTGGTTACTAAGAAAAGGAGACATTTTTCAAATTCTTCCACAGAGGGCCAAAGAGGATGTGTTGCAGAAGGAGGTGAGAGTGAAGATTCTCAAGGACAACATCAAGTTATTAGCTGCCAAAGTGCCCTCTGGTGGCCAGGAGCTGACATCTGAGCTGAACGTGGTACTGGAGAATTACCAGCTTCTTTGTAACAGAATTCGAGGAAAGTGTCACACACTGGAGGTATGCTATTTTTTCAGCAATGTGTTTCTGAGATCTAAACTCTGAAATGTACTGGTATTTTCCATAGCTTAGGGAAAAAAAGCTCTTTTTTTGTCAAATACTGAATCATTAAGGAAAAAGAGTTCTTGGAGCATAGGTTGATAAAAATGAAGAGGGGGGGAGAGAGAGAGAGAGAGAGAGAGAGAGAGAGAGAGACCCAGACCTGTCCTCATTATCAGAAAATTCTTTGGCAAGTTACTTAATTTCTTCTTTTTAAAATATTTTCAATCAAGGTTTTCATGTTACAGATGTAGGGTAGATTCTAGAATATATTGTAAGCAACATATATTGAAAGAGAGATTTTTGCTAAAGGGAGCATGTGGTTGCCAGAGAGACAGAAAGCGAGAACTCTCCCTCTAGGGGGATGGCCCAGCACAGTCCTTTTTCCTCTCTTCTCTTCTGGGGATTTTGGGCATGCACACACATGTGCCCAGCGTGAGTTTCAAGCTGCCAGGTCTGGGGTTTAAACCATAGTTAGCCACATGGGAGTCCAGCGCCTTAACTACTATGCCACCTGCTGTCCCTAAAACTTTTTTTAAAAAAATTTTGACTGGTGGAATAGATTGAGATAAATTGAGGATTTTTTTGTTGTTTGTTTAAATTTTCAAGTGATGTCTAAAGTTAGAGTCACCTGAAGGGAAAAGAAAAACTTAAATATGGTGATATTTTCCTGGACTTTAGATAAGGGACTGTCTTCCCACTTTTGGGCATGAGATTTAAGAGACAGATTATTCTTTATTTTTTGATAATAAAATTAAGTTTTTCCCTATTTATTTTTACATTGGTATGACATTTGTTTTAGCTTCTTGAAATATTTAAGAAACATTTCAATGAGTACCAATTTAATTTAAGTTCAATTAACCTAAAATTATTGTCTTGTGGTAAATCCTGGTAAAAGCCAGCAATTTCAATATTTAAACTAAAATCACTGATTACTTGCTTGTTTTAGATCAATTTTGTGCTAATACAAACACGTATAATAGAGACCAGTTAGTAAGCAAGCTACTTGATTAAGGTTCAGTTCTTTTCAGGAGTGATTTCTGAGTTGTCCTTTCTTTCCCATAACAAAGGAGGCCACACTTACATGGGGCAGACTTCTCAGTCTGTTTTTTTTTGGCTTGTAGACATTGGGGACTCTAGAAATCTTTTCCTTTTCACTTTAAACTAGGACTCAACACATTATGACTAAGGGTTTAAATCTAATCTGTGGCTTGTTTTTGTATTCCTGGTTAACTAAAAATAGTTTTTATATTCCCAAAGAGTTGTAAAACACACACACACACACACACACACACACACACACACACATCAAAGAAGAATCTGTAACAATGGATGTGGCCCCCAAAACCGGAAATACTTACTCTCTGGTCCTCTATTGAAAAATTTGCTGTCCTCTGGTCTGGTATGAATTTCTCACATGGCGCTAAGACTAGAATGTGCCTTCCCACCATCAGTAGATCCAAAAGAGATCAAGACAAGACACAATGGGTTGAGTTCTTTCTCTCAAATTTATCAATGAAACGATTACTCTTCCATGGAGGGAGTGGGGAAGGGGTATACATTTATAAGTGTATCCACCTCTGCCCCCACCCCCTGCAATAAAATCCTCAATAGTGGGGAGTGAGCGATCACAAGTACCACAGGGAAGAAGGTGTAACTCCATTTTGGCTGCACGTGACTCTCTATTTAAGGAGAAAGTTGCTGGGAAGATGGAATTAAAAGTACAAGTTTATTTTGGTGTAAAAAGATTTGAAACCCATACATAGTTCTTTCATAATATGCATTTTCTGTGAGCTTTTTGAAGACTCTTTTAGACATGTCCTTATGAATTTAGAAAAATGTCAGGAAGGCTGCACAGCAAGCTATGAATGTCAGTTTTGAGTTGTAATTGAGTGGGCCCTAGCTAATTTCCATTTTCTATGTTATTAAAAATATTACAGCTATGGGAACCAGCAGTTAGCGTAATGGCTATGTCGCTGGACTCCCACCTGGTGGTTTAAAACTCACGCCGGGCGCGTGTGCGTGCATGCCCAAGATCCCGAGAGGAGAATGGAGGAGAAGGGATTGCGGCGTGACCATCCCCCCTGGGGGGGTGATTTCTCGCTTTCTGTCTCTATGTCTCTCTCTGTCTGTCTGGCGAGCGCACGCACCCTACAGTGAAAATCTCTCCAAAAAAAAAAAATATTACAGCTATGAGTGATCTTTATCTTCTATTTAAAAACAAACTAATAGAAACTAATAGTGGTTATTATTATTTTTTTCCCTACTATTGGGCCATTGGGAGTCATGACACATTTTTCTATGTTTTTCTATGCAAAAATACCCATGACTTTTTCAATAGCCCAATATGATGTAGTTTTATTTTTGACATAATATAAGATACTTGTAATTTAGTTTAATGTAATAAGTTAGACAGGCTCTTGCCCTTCCTCATTGTCCCCCATCTATTAGTCTAATATGATTTATTGAATAATTCAATTGTATGTCACTTATTTGACACTCTAGCTACTAAAATTTCAGTGTTCCCCATATACTCACATCTAAATGAAGTCAGTATTGATGAAAAAGTGTGCAGCACTAGAGACAGAATGTACGAAATAGCTTCTCATCTCATGGACATTTTTCTTTATTTTAAAATATGTATTTGTTTTTATTGCCAGTGGGTATGTGTACTCATGAGAATGAGATTGGGACGAAGACAGAGAGAGTGCAAAAGAGCAAGCACCCCTAACAAGCTGGGCTGGGGTTTGAACCACAGTTGGCCGTTTGGAATCTGGCTTTTTATACCCAACGCTTAACCACTACATTATGCTCACTTTAGGAGGTCTGGTCTTGTTGGATTGAACTGCTTCACTATTTGGATCTTGAAACCACCTGGTTAAACACTTTAGAAGAGCGGATGAAGAGCACAGAGACCCTGCCTGAGAAGACAGATGCAGTCAATGAAGCCCTAGAGGTTGGAACCTATGTTCTAAGTGGCATTGCTTTTTCTTGCTGAGTCCAAATGTATATTAAAGTGAATAACATCCTGCTTCATGTGGACAAATGCATTCACTTTCTTAAGAGTTTTCAGTATAACTTGTGTTTACTTTCGTAGCCTGAAGTATAATATAATCACTTACATTTAGATTATCGGTGACTCACTTGATGAGCTGTCTGAGGGGGGTTAGTACTTGACATTTTCAACATGGTCAAGTGCTCTAGTGGGTTCCTAGCTCATTTTATCATTCTCTGGACAAAATTCTGTCATATGTTATTAGGACAGCTACCCTTGTTTCTTACTAAAGTTATGTTTTTAGGGGCCAGCACATGATATAGCAGTTATGTCACCTGACTCCCACATGGCTGACGGTGGTTCGAGTCCTGGACCCAGTGGCTTAAAACTCACACTGGGTAGATGTGTGTGTGTACCCAAGAATCCAGGAGGAGAATAGAGGAGAAGGGATTGCAGTGTGGCCATCCTGCTTGTGGGGTTGATTTCTCACTTTACTTCTCACTTTCTTTCTCTCTCTCTCTCTCTGGCGAGCTCACATGCCCTAAGGTGAAAACCTCTACAAAATAAACAAAAAAAAAACTTGTTCTCAGTAAGCACAGCAATCCCTGTGCATACAGTGGCTTCTAGTCATTATCTTCAGAGGTTAGATATATTTTTTTTGGAGAGGTTTTTGCTATAGGGTACGTGCGCTTGCCAAAAAGACAGAGAGAGACAGAGAGAAAGTGAGAAGTCACCCCCCATGGGGGCAGGCCACGCCGCAATCCCTTCTCCCCCATTCTCCTCTCAGGGATCTTGGACACGCACACACACACGCCTGGTGTGAATTTAAGCCACCAGGTCCGGAATTCAAACAGTCAGCTACATGGGAGTTCAGCGACATAGCCATTACGCTAACTGCTGGTCCCCAGAGGTTAGATATTAAAGATGGCTTGGATGGATGGTAGAAGCAGCATCAGGTCCTGTTGTAGGAGCTTGTCAAAAGTCTAGATTTTGAGCTCCTTAAGGCCAAGAAATATTTCTGATTCTTCATTGTCCTGTTACCAGCACAGTGTGTGGCCCATGACAACTCCGTAACTGTTTTTCTAAATGAATTTACATTGCTTGGAAAAAAAAAAAAAAAAGGAGAGAGAGATTAGATAGGCTTTTAAAAATTATTTATTAAAAAACAATTATTTATTTAATTTTATCTATTATTATTATTATTTAAATTTGCTATTGGGCCTGTGTGCTTACCAGAGAGAGAAAGAGGAAAAGTGCGAACACAAGCTGTCAGGTCCAGGACTGGAACTGTGGTTGGCCATGTGGGAGTCCAGCGCTTTAACCACTGTACCACCTGATTACCTCAATAGATAGGGTTTAAAAATGTAGTGGCACAGTGTGGATCTAAGTGGAGGACTGGATTGAAGGTGAGGCATAAGGGAAAGTTGGTGCCTGCATTCTAGGGATGGATGTCTGCTGGAGAAAAGATGCCACTTCTCAAATAAAGCTAAGAGGGAGATCAAAAGAGTGAAAAATATGGGGAACCAGCAGTTAGTGTAATGGCTATGTCGCTGGACTCCCACGTAGTCAACCGTGGTTCGCGTCCTGGACCCGGTGGCTTAAAACTCACGCCAGGCGCATGTGCGTGCGTGCCCAAGATCCCGAGAGGAGAATGGAGGAGAAGGGATTGCGGCGTGACCATCCCCCCTGGGGGGTGATTTCTCGCTTTTTGTCTCTCTGTCTCTCTCTGTCTTTCTGGCGAGCGCACACACCCTATAGTGAAAATCTCTCCAAAAAAAAACAAACAAACAGAGTGAAAAATATGGAAAGCTTGTTTAAAAATATAAATTTTCCCAACATAAAAGGTAATATGTACATACCAGGAAGATGGAAAATAGAAATATAAAGCAGACTCCATGAGAAACATGTTAAAACATCTTGTGTATTTTTTTCTATTTATTAGTATTTTTTTAGAGAGATTTTTGCTATAGAGTATGTGCACCCTCCAGAGAGACACTGGGAGACAGAGAGACAGAATGTGAGAAATCATCCTCCAAGGGGGATGGCCATGCTGCAATCTTCTCTTTCATTTTTCTCTTGGGATTCTGGGCACACATGCACATGCACCTGGCGAGAGTTTTAAGTTGTCAGGCCTGGGGCTTGAACTACAGTCGACTATGTGGGAGTTCAGCAACATAACCTTTTTGCCATCTCTATACTAGAAGGTAGTGTGCTGGATTAGAGACTTCAGAGTCATAAAGTATTTTGAGCCTGGTTGGAATTTTAGTTTTTCTTTTTAACTCACTTTGTTTGTAGACAAGTTATTTAACCTCTCCGAGTTTCAGTTTTCCTATCTGTAAAATGGGGAGGGTATTTAGCTTATATGATTAATTAGATTTATGTATATAAAAAGTTTGTATGTTGAACAGTACCTAGTGTTCTGTATATGCCATAGAAAAATGACTGCCTATTCCAGTAATAGCAGTTGAGATGATTTTAGTTGTGTACTACTTATTTTCTATTTTCAAAATTTTGTATCATGTCATGAGCATATCTCCACAAAATAATTATTAAAATTATTTTTATGGTGTTATATGATTATATATTATTTGTATTGATTTATCAAGTTTATGTAGTTCTACTCTGATGGATATTATGAGAATTAGTCATTTCCATAATTTCTGACCTTGTTTTTAAGGCAGATTTTTAGATAATGAAGTGACTTGTTTCAAACCTGGCCATGTTTAGGATCCTTGGTACACTCTGCCTTAGTAAGTGCATTCATTCTTTTGTACCCCTGTTCTAGTCTTTGGAGTCTGTTTTGCGCCATCCAGCAGATAATCGCACTCAGATTCGAGAACTTGGCCAGACTCTGATTGATGGAGGGATCCTTGATGATATCATCAGTGAGAAACTGAAGGCTTTTAACAGCCGCTATGAAGATCTGAGCCGCCTGGTAAGAACTGGGACTTGCATGACTGTTGATTGAGGACTTATGACATGGAGCTGGCCCCAAGCACCCCATCAGTATGGAGCTTTACTGTTGGTGACATCTAAAGGGATTCAAGTTGTAACAAATATTAACATGGGCATGTAGGGCATGAGGTATGAGGTGGGGAAAAACAGACCTAACACTTAAAAGGCATGTAGAATGTGATGCTTAATCCAAATGTATCTTTGCAATTATTTGTACTTGTAAACTAGTTGATTTCCATTAAGGATAATTTTTATAGCTGTCTGTAAGAATAACGTATCATGTTAACCAAGTAAATATGACCATCAGGAGTTGACACAACTTGTTTTAAAAATCCTAATTTCTAACTTTATATTCAGGTTGTATGACAGCATGCATGTTCATATAATAAATTAGGGAATGGACAGTATTGTTTTATTGGGGGAGGTGGTGGATATGAGATGCTTTCTAATGCATTTATTTTTTTGGAGAGGTTTTTACTATAGGGAATGTGTGCTCACCAGAGACAGAGAGAGACAGAGATACAGGAAGCAAGAAATCCCCCCCTGTGGGGATGACCACGCTGCAATCCCTTCTCCTCCATTCTCCTCTCGGGATCCTGGGCATGCACGCACACGTGCCCAGCACGAGTTTAAGCCACTGGGTCCGGGACTTGAACTGCGGTCGAATACATGGGAGTCCAGCGACATAGACATATGCTAAATGCTGGTGAAAAACAGACCTAACACTTAAAAGGCATGTAGAATGTGATGCTTAATCCAAATGTATCTTTGCAATTATTTGTACTTGTGAACTTAGTTGATTTCCATTAAGGATAATTTGTATAGCTGTCTGTAAGAATAATGTATCATGTTAACCAAGTAAATATGGCCATCAGGAGTTGACACAACTTGTTTTAAAAACCCTAATTTCTAACTTTATATTCAGGTTGTATGACAGCATGCATGTTCATATAATAAATTAGGGAATGGACAGTATATTGTTTTATTGGGGGAGGTGGTGGATATGAGATGCTTTCTAATGCATTTATTTTTTTGGAGAGGTTTTTGCTATAGGGAATGTGTGCTCACCAGAGACAGAGAGAGACAGAGATACAGGAAGCAAGAAATCACCCCCTGTGGGGATGACCACGCTGCAATCCCTTCTCCTCCATTCTCCTCTCGGGATCCTGGGCATGCACGCACACGTGCCCAGCACGAGTTTAAGCCACTGGGTCCGGGACTTGAACTGCGGTCGAATACATGGGAGTCCAGCGACATAGACATATGCTAAATGCTGGTCCCTCCAATGCATGTTAAATAAAAACTACTGATGGTTAGACCGTGAATACTATCAAGCTTAATCCAGAAATATAGCAGATAGGGTTCAGCATACATATGTATCATTGAGCTTATTTTGGACATTGGAAAAAAGAGACTCAGTTGTTTATTGATAGTTTTGCTATATTCTTATTGATAGACATTGCTAATTTCTGAAAACACTCCAAATTTATAGTAAATAATACATCTTTTTTTTTGGAAGAGGTTTTCGCTATAGGGCACGTGTGCTCGCCCGACAGAGAGAGAGAGACATAGAGACAGAAAGCAAGAAATCACCCCTAGGGGGAATGGTCACGCTGCAATCCCTTCTCCTCCATTCTCCTCTTGGGATCTCGGGCACACATGCACACGTGCCCGGCGTAAGTTTGAAGCCACCGGGTCCGGGACACGAACCACGGTCGACTACGTGGGAGTCCAGCGACATAGCCATTACGCTAACTGCTGGTTCCCAATAATACACCTTTATTCTCTGTTTAATGTATTCCTTAGGAAATGTTCACATTTTTGTATTTTCTCATTATATATAGAAGGACGTCAAAATTAGTAATTCAACTATAAGATACATAAAATACTAGAAGAATATTGCTATTGTTATCACTAGTAGTTATCATTTATTTATAAGGAAGGCAAAAGTTCTGACTTAGTGCTTTTATAGTCTTTTCTTAGTGGCTAAATCTTACATATTCAGCTCTTCATATCTGTGCTGAGCGACTAATGATGAAATCTCTCCCCTGTGTAGGCAGAGAGCAAGCAGATTTCTTTGGAAAAGCAACTCCAGGTCCTGCAGGAAACTGACCACATGCTTCAGGTCTTGCAGGAGAGCTTGGGAGAGCTGGATAAACAGCTCACTACCTACTTGACTGACAGGATAGATGCTTTCCAGGTTCCGCAGGAAGCTCAGGTATTGCTGTGGATTTGAGGGCTTTCGAGTCGTAAAAGGAGCACATGTAATCTCTTAACTGCAAGAGAACCTCTTTTGCCACCCAACACTGAGAGTTAATGAGAAAGATTGACCTTCCTTAGGGAACAGCACATGAATTTTGTAGTTTTATTACTCTCCTGGCAAGTGAACAAATTTATTTATTTATTTATTTTGTAGAGAGACTTTTGCTATAGGATTTGTGCGCTCACCAGAGAAACAGAAAGTGAGAAATCACCCCTTGAGGAGATGGCCATGCTGCAATCTCTTTCCCTCTATTCTCCTCTCAGTATTTTGGGCATGCATGCACACGCACCTGGCATGAGTTTCAAACCGTAGGGTCCAGCACTTGAATGAATTGTGGTCTGCAACGTGGAGTCTAGTGATATAA
This sequence comes from Tupaia belangeri chinensis, assembly GCF_000334495.1. Classification (NCBI taxonomy): domain Eukaryota; kingdom Metazoa; phylum Chordata; class Mammalia; order Scandentia; family Tupaiidae; genus Tupaia; species Tupaia belangeri. Next base: position 1,316,806 of record NW_006199342.1, read on the forward strand.
CCATTATGCCATCTTCTGGTCCTAACATTTTAAAATTATACACTTTTTTTCAACATATATTTATTTACTTCTTCCTATGAGAGAGAGGGATAGAGACACAGACAGAGAGAAAAGAAAAGAGAAAGCACCCTCTAGGGGATATGGCCATGCTGCAATCCCTTTTTCTTTATTTTCCTCTTGGGATTTTGGGCCCATAACCACACACATTTGGCATGATTTTCAAATCACTGGGTCTAGGCCTTGAACCATAGTTAGCTATGTGGGAGTCCAGTGCCTTAATCACCATACCAGCTGCTGGCTCCCCCTCTATAGGGTTTCGATACCATGATCCACCTCTACAATCACCTAGCCCTGGATCATGGGCAATCATGTGCTTGATGATCTCAGTGAGGTCTCTAGACATGAACCAGAAACCTTCCCATGTGGGTCAACCTCACAGAGCACTGTGTTTTACTGCTGTGCCACTGTTAGCCCCCAAACTGTGGGACTCTTTTAAACTATGAAATTAAGACAGTTCTTTCTATATTAATGTAAGTTGTGAACATTAAACATGACAAATGCAAAGACCTTAGCATAACCATAGCAAATCGTAGTTGTACAATACATTAGCCCATATTATTTCTATACTACAGAACAGAGTGTGTATCAGGGGTCAACATTAGGTAATAAAGGATCTTATGTATTACACAGTTACATGGAACTTTTGTAAGTTTCTTTTTATGCTTTTTTTAAAAAAAGACATCTTCACTTCTTTCCATTCTCTTTGTAGAAAATCCAAGCAGAGATCTCAGCCCATGAACTAACTTTAGAGGAGTTGAGAAGAAACCTGCGTCCTCAGCCCCCCACTTCCCCTGAGGGCAGGAGTGCTAGAGGAGGCAGTCAGATGGATTTGCTACAGGTAAAGAGGGCAAAGGGCTTCTTTTAACTTTGGAATATGTCGGGAATAAAGTGAAAAGGAGTATGAATTGATTACTTGGGTGCCTTTGGTATTCCTTTTTTTTTTTTTGGAGAGATTTTTGTTATAGGGTGCATGCACTCTCCAGAAACACAGAGAGAGACAGAGATAGAAAGCAAGAAATCACCCCCCCAGGGGGATGGCCACGCCGCAATCCCTTCTCCTCCATTATCCTCTCGGAATCTTTGGCACACACGCACACAGACCTGGAGTGAGTTGAAGCCACCGGGTCTGGGACTCAAACCACGGTCAACTATGTGGGAGTCCAGCGACATAGCCATTACGCTAACTGCTAGTCACCCTTTGGTATTCTTTATGCTGTTAACTGTGAGATGGGAGTGAGGTATTGAAGGTGCATTACACCCCAGAGCTACAGAAACAAATGGTTGCATGGGTGAAAAAATACTGAGTCTTAATTTTGTACTTGAGTTGAGGTAGAAAGTGAGCTCGGTTTAGAAGTTAGCTTGGTGGCGACTTTTCCGTTAATACAGAGCTCCTGTCAGTAATGATGTGTCTGAGTGTTCATGGGAAGCAGAATCACTCCACTCTTAAAGGGCCAATGCAGAATTGACTTCCACTCTAAACTTGTGACGAAGTCATTTTGAGTTCCAGGTTCCTGAACCAGGAACCTTAGGTCGTCAGGAAAGTCATGACATATTTTTCAGTGCAAAAATGTGTCATGACTTTTTAGGTGACCCAATATATTTTTTGAATAAGAAAACTAGTGAAATTTTAATTTGAGTGAGGCTAACTTTATCCACATTTGTCATCCAAATGTATTTTTTCTGAGAATGAGTCCCTGAGTGTCAAGTAATTCATGACATTGGGCTGTGTACTTCCCTGTAGGTGATCAAGTAACCTCATCGAGTTTATTTAGGACTTTAAAAAAGTTCTTTTGGGGACCAGCAAATGGCATAATGATTATGACTCTGAATTCCCACATCGTCAACTGTGGTTCGAGTCCCAGACCCCATGGCTTAAAACTCACACTAGGCATGTGTGCGTGTGTGCCCAAAGTCTTGAGAAGAAAATGAGAGAGAAGGGATTGTGGCATGGCCATCTCCCCCCGGGATTATCATTCTGTTGTGAATGGCTTATTATTTTCATGTCTGTAAACAGAGGAAACTTCGAGAGGTGTCCACGAAGTTCCAGCTTTTCCAGAAGCCTGCTAACTTTGAACAGCGCATGCTTGACTGCAAGCGCGTGCTGGATGGTGTGAAAGCAGAACTTCATGTTCTGGACGTGAAGGATGTAGACCCTGATGTCATACAGAGCCACCTGGACAAGTGTATGGTGAGGATGCTGGGGGAAGGGGATGGTCAGTGGGGTGTCCAGCAGCCATCATGGCTTAGTCTGGGGCATACATAAATGGTTTGTTCAGTGACCATTGGTCCACATAGAGCAAGCCAAACCAAAGAACTGAAGGTGGATAACATGTTGAAAAATAGAAGTGCGGTTTCCCCCTGCCCCCCGCCATGAAATTGAAGAGATAAGAGAGAGCTAGGAGAGAATAAAATTGATTACTACAGTATAATAAGATAAGAAAACTAGAGTGGATATGTATATAACATTGGAAACTAAAAGAAACACATCATAATCACAGTGTGAAGTCAGGGAAGGCCTCAGCAGAATATGACTAGTAAGCTAAGTTTTTTGAGGATAAATTTGAGTTACCTATTTTTTTAAAGAATTCTTTATTTTATAATGAATGGTCAGCCATATGGGAGTCCATCACCTTAACCACTGTGCCACCTGCTTGCTCCAAGTTATCTATTAATAAAAGCACCAGAGAACGGAGGTTAGGAATATTATTGCACTAAAAAAATTCATTCTCGAAAAATGTAAAATTTTAACTTCTGATTTTAAAGTTTACGACTAAGACATGAAAACAGAAATTATACTTAGAATGGATGTCAGGAATACTGTAGCATAAAGAAACTCATTATCTAGGAAAAGAGTTTAAATTGAAGTTTAAACCTAAGATGGGAAAGAAGAAATTATATATAAGGCTTTATTACAAATTTACTTTTGAATTTATAATTCAATTGAATAGAAACTTAAAAATGGGGCTGGCAGGTGGTGGGGTGGTTACTGGCACTGGACTCCCACATGACTGACTGTGGTTTGAGTCCTGGACCTGGCTGCTTGTTCGTTCTTTCTTTCTCTCTCTGTCCCTCTCTGGTCAAATTAAAATAAATAAATAAATAAATAAATAAATAAATAAATAAATAAAGTTAAAAAAATTTTTTTGAGAGGGTTTTGCTATAGGGTGCATGTACTTGCCAAAAAGAGAGACAGAAAGCGAGAAATCACCCCCCTTTGTGGAGGGGGAGGAATGGTCATGCCACAATCCCTTTTCCTCCATTCTCTTCTAGGAATTTTGGGCATGCATGCACATGCACTCAGTGTGAGTTTAAGCCACTGGGTCCGGGATGCAAACCACGGTTGACTACATGGGAGTCCAGCAACATAGCCATTATGCCAACTATTGGTTCCTAAAATAATTCTTTAAAAAAAAAAACTTAAAAATGATGTGGCTAAGAAGGTATAATCTTAAAATCAGTGTTTTGCTTGAGAATCATGGGGAAGAAACTTAAGAGGATACTCACTAGGACAAGAGAAGTCTGAAAAGAGTTCTTTTTGCTTTTCAAAATATGGTCTCCTTGTCTGTTTCTTACGTGGGTGGAAGAGTGCACAAATAGGATAAATTTTGATGTATATGTGCCAAAATAGAAGAGTTTATTGGATTACTGGGACAGAGTGGCATATGAAGCAAGCTGAGTTGTGGACCTCATGTAACTCGGTTCAGTGCTCTGTTGTGTGATATTCAGTGTTCAGTGTCCTGGGAGATATTTCAGGTTAAGACTCTGGTATATGGAGTTGAGAAACTTTCTGGGTAAAGATTTTTGGTTTTAAGGTAACTAGAATGAGGATAACTCTGGAGCTGACCTACAGAGCCCTCTAATTTCTTGTTGTATATACATCTTGGGACATTGAGTTTTATGTTTATTTTCATTATATACAAGTAATACATACTCATCGTGACATGACTTCAGAGACATAAAAGAAAAAAAAAATCCAGATTCCAATAGCCAGTGTTGGCTTTCTTCTAGTCATAGTACTTTAAATTTTTTAAATTGTAATTTTAGGGACGAGCAGATGGTGTAATGGTGATATCACTGGACTCTCACATTAGTTGACTGTAGTTTGAGTCCTGGACCCAGTGGCTTAAACTCATGGTAGGCATGTGTGCATTCGTGCCCAAAATCCTGAGAGGAAAATGGAGGAGAAGGGATTGCAACATGGCCATCTTTCCTGGGGAGTGATTTCTCACTTTCTTTCTCTCTGTCTCTCTGGTTAGTGCACACACTGTATAGCAAAAATCTCTCTTGCTCAAAAAAAGTAATTTTAAACATGATATATTCTCAATGTTAGTCCTAATATGTTCCCATTAAAATTTATTTAGTGTTTTTTTTTTTTTTTTTTTTTTTTTTTTGGGTGTGTGTGTTGGTGTTGTGTGTAGGGTGCATGAGCTCACCAGAGAGAGAAAGAGAGATACAGTGAAAGGGAAAGTGAGAAATCACCCCCTGGGGCAGAGGGGAGGATGGCCATACCATAATCCTTTCTCTTCCATTCTTTTCTTGGAATTTTGGGCACACCTGCAAACATATCCTGCATTTTTATAAGCTGCTGAGTCCAGGACTCTGACCATAGTTGGCCATGTAGGAGTCCAGCACCTTGATGAACATGCCACCTGCTGACCCCAGTATATCCTCATTTTATGTAGGAAAAATGTTTATCATGTACTTTCATAAACATTTAAAACACATGGCATAATTATTTTCAACAAGCATAAACTCTATTTGTTTTTTATTTGATTATAAAAATTTATTACAATCTTGATTTCATTTAATTTGACCTTCAAGGTGAAACATGAGAAAAGTTATGCTCTTTGATCTCCACAGTAGGTTTTCTCTGTCCATCTGTGTAAGGTGTGTTCTGAAGTGATTCCAGCTGGCAAGTTTTTACAACTGTGTGTAATTTTTTTTGTTTTGTTTTAAGAAACTGTATAAAACTTTGAGTGAAGTCAAGCTTGAGGTGGAGACCGTCATCAAAACAGGAAGGCACATCGTCCAGAAGCAGCAGACTGACAACCCCAAAGGAATGGATGAGCAGCTGACTTCTCTGAAGGTCCTTTACAATGACCTGGGCGCGCAGGTGTGGAGAGAACCCCATGGCTCACCTCACTCTCTCCCATTCTCTCTCTAGCTTTCTTGTATTTTCAGGTTTCACTTCTTGGTAAATGCATGCTTTGTGGCATTTATATGTTTTCAATTATTCCAATAATTTTATTATATTTCTTCAATGTGTCTGTTAACATAATGATTATTAGCTTTATAGAAATTTATTTTTACTATTTAATCCAGGTTACGATTTACATTTTCAATGGCTACTGACATTTCATAAGTTATTCTAAGGAAACTCCACAAAAAGTAGTCCTTGCATAAACTGAAGTTGTTGCCCTTGGATTTCTAAATTGAATAGTCTGCTGAGAAAGATTAAAACATCAGGACTTGAATAAATATTAAATGGCAGGGATTCACATTAATCTACCAGGATTTAGAGTCCTTCCAAGAAGCATCTATAATTTGGACGTATTAGTGTCCATCTGTGTAAGGTGTGTTCTGAAGTGATTCCAGCTGGCAAGTTTTTACAACTGTGTGTAATTTTTTTTTGTTTTGTTTTAAGAAACTGTATAAAACTTTGAGTGAAGTCAAGCTTGAGGTGGAGACCGTCATCAAAACAGGAAGGCACATCGTCCAGAAGCAGCAGACTGACAACCCCAAAGGAATGGATGAGCAGCTGACTTCTCTGAAGGTCCTTTACAATGACCTGGGCGCGCAGGTGTGGAGAGAACCCCATGGCTCACCTCACTCTCTCCCATTCTCTCTCTAGCTTTCTTGTATTTTCAGGTTTCACTTCTTGGTAAATGCATGCTTTGTGGCATTTATATGTTTTCAATTATTCCAATAATTTTATTATATTTCTTCAATGTGTCTGTTAACATAATGATTATTAGCTTTATAGAAATTTATTTTTACTATTTAATCCAGGTTACGATTTACATTTTCAATGGCTACTGACATTTCATAAGTTATTCTAAGGAAACTCCACAAAAAGTAGTCCTTGCATAAACTGAAGTTGTTGCCCTTGGATTTCTAAATTGAATAGTCTGCTGAGAAAGATTAAAACATCAGGACTTGAATAAATATTAAATGGCAGGGATTCACATTAATCTACCAGGATTTAGAGTCCTTCCAAGAAGCATCTATAATTTGGACGTATTAGAGGACCCGTGGGGGCATCATTTCTTACTCAGAGAGACTGACTGGGTCCAACAGGCTTAATGTCTTCTCGCATTAAGAATCTCTGTCTTGAAACCAGTAAAGCAGAAGAATGTGTGGAAGCCAAGCCTTCTTGGCCATGTGTTAACACTCTGTTAAATGATGTTGTGGGTCCTCCTTCAGTTACTCAATGTTAACTAACTCCAGTGGAAGGAAAATGGAAGTTTCTCCATATACTTGGAGAAAAATAGCTGAAATTTTGTTATCACTTTAAAAATCAGTAAGGATGAACAGTCCCTAGTTTTCCTAAGCAAATTTCTGACCTAACTTCTACAAGATTAGGTTGTTGGCATGATCCATTTTGATGCACTGCACATTGGCGACACCTCTCTTAGGGCTTGTTTTTGGTGTGAGACAACTGGAGTTGTTTTTAAAATATTGTTATATTTGTTCACTGACTGGACTTTTTATGGCTTGAGATGGTACTGCTGGCTTTTCACTGATTCTCTAATGGTGACTATGATTTTGCGTGTTAATTGACTTTCTCATTCCACACCATTGAAACTATTCTGTGTTCATTATCATTGCTCTGCCTAATGGAACTTAGGGTAGTGAAGAGCAAAACGTTATCAGGTGATGATGGTGGTGATGCCAGATTAGCAGTTTGAAGTGCAGTGCTTTAAGAGTATTCACATAGGAGGATTTGGCCTAGTTTTGCAGTGGGAAAGCTTCCTTGGTGAAGTGATGCATAAGCTGAGATCTGAAGGGTGAGTAGGAGTAACCTGGGGGAAAGCAGAGGAGTAGCTTTAGAGGCTATTGAAACAGCATATGTAAAGGCCCTGTGGCAGGAGGCAGCATGGTACATGTGTGTAAAGCCGAGAGAGCCCGGGTGTAGAATACAAGTGTTGGGGAGATAGGATGAAGAAAAACCCTGCCTGTGCCTTAGAGCTTATATAAAGATTTATTTTCAAAGAATTTTTTAAAATTTAATTTAATTTATTTATTTAAATTTGACCAGAGACAGACAAAGTGAAAGAGAGAGAGAGAGAGGGAAAAGTGAGAAAGCAAGCCACCAGGTCTGGAACTCAAGCAGTGCTCGGCCATGTGGGAATCCAGTGCCCTTAACACTATGTCACTTGGCAGCCTTTGCTTGTGTAGAGATCTTAATCTCTGCCTTAAGAAAACATAAGCAGCTACTGCAGGACTTTTAGAAAGGAGATAACATGATCAAATATACATTTTTAAAAAAATTTATTTAATTCTTATTTTATCATAATCATTACATTTTAATTTGCCACAGGGCACATACCTTCACCAGAGAGAGAGAGAGAGAGAGAGAGAGAGAGTGAGTAAGCAAGCTGCCAGGTCTGGGACTTGAAACTGTGGTTGGCCACGTGGAAGTCCAGTGCCTCGACCACCATGCCACCTGCTGACTCCCAGCTATGCATTTTTTAAAAGGTCATTCACTACGGTTTGAGGATGAATTGGAGAGAAGCAGGACTGGATGTGAGAAGACCAGTTAGAAAGTCATTGCTGTACTCATCATGAGAGATGATGGTGACTCACATCAGCAGGGGTCTGTGGAGATGGAGAGAATGGACCGATTTCAGAGATATGTGGAAATGAAGTCAATAGGATTTGGTGAAGGATTAGATGGGGGCATAGGAGAGAGAGAGAGATGAAAGATGACTCCTGGGTTTCTGGCTTGATTACATGGATGATCATGGTCTTATCATTGAGTATGGGGTGCTGAATGGATAGGTGGGGTCCTGCAGGAATCATTAGCACCTATAAAATATGTTGATATTTTAAGTGCCTTTGAGTGAGTTATTTGGAGATGTCATGTATTCACATGGTTGTTCAGGTTTAGAGAATATATCTAAACTGAGAAATGGATTTATGAGCAGCTACACAGAGATGGTAATTCAGTTTTCAGAAATGATAGATTGCAAAGGGATAGACTATAATGAAAAAAGGAGGCCCCTTACCGAGTCTTAGGAATTGCGTTACGTAGTAAGAAATTTGAGGGAGATGAGCTTGCAAAAGGACTAAAATAAGTAGTAAGAAGTGGTAGGTAGACACGCCAGGAGTGGGCTAGATCTACCTAGTATATTTGAGAATTACTGTTTTGAATATTATCGAAAGTTAAATATGACATCCGCTTAAAAATGTCCATTAGATGTGTTACCATTGGGGGGTCATGATTGAAATTAGCAAGGGTAGGGCCAACAGGTGGCTTGGTGGTTGAGACACTGGATTCCCGCATGACTGACTGTGGTTTGAGTCCTGAACCAGGTAGCACTTGCTTTCTCACTTTTCCACTCTTTTGGTCTCTGTCTCTCTCTGGTCAAATAAAAATTAATTATTAATTAATTAAATCATTAAAAATAGTTAAAGAAATTAGCAAGGGCTGTTTCTGTGGAGTGATGAGGGTAGAAACCAGAATGGCATGGCTTGAGCTATGCGTGGAGATGAAGAAATGGCAATAGCACTTTAAAAAGATGGGTTCGAGAATTTATATGGGAAAGAGGAAGGTGTTTAGGGAATGTGGGGCCAAAGAAGGAAAAAAAAAAAAAAAACAAGTGTTTCTGAGTGTGAGAATTGAATCTATTTACTAACTTATGGGAGTGATCCCTTTGAGAAAAAAAAATGGTTGAATATCCAAGAGGGAGAAGGGATAAGTGGTTACATAGAGGATTTACAACTTGATATTACCTAATTCTCTATGCAGTACATCTTGAAATGTATTGATTCGATTGAAAAAGTATAAATTATTATAAGTTGAGCTATAAATTATTTTTTTCTGCCATGTACAGATCTTTAGCAGCATTATATTTTATGATGATTATGTAGCTGCCTGAGCTTGTCAAGTCAGAAAAATATTACTTGAATACATAATGTCTTTCAATACAATTCAAGTAGTTGTCTCTTAAAGTCTGCACTGAGATACTGTTAATTTATGAATTAATTCTATGAATTAAGTCATGAATTCTAACTAAACTCGGTGGAAGAAAATATTTAACTTGAGCAAGGAATTTAGTGACAGTCTGTCCCTTAGCCATGAAAAAATTAAACTTAACCTAGGGGACCAGTGAAAATCAAATGTAGTTATTTGTTACTTCTTAACCAAGTTAAGTCTTCATGTCATTTATATCATGTAAGAAAATTTCAGCTCTTTATGACATATTACTTTCTTATGACATTGTTATCTGTACACATGTGCACATAAAAATAAGAACTCTATTTATGTGTCGTGAAATCCTGTGATGTGTCTTCGCAACTTACACTGAATTGTGAACGATTGCTCTTAGTTCGATGGTACCATCTTGTAACAGTCACACAAGGCTTACTTCAGTGACTGTGCCACTTAATCTTGGCCTTCACCTCTTTAAGCTTCATTTTCCTTACTGATATAGTGGAAGGAATAGTGTCTACCACAGAGGTTGTTGTGGATTTTGCTGTGTAATGTATAGGATTCCCTAGTGCAATGCCGAAGCTTGTAAGAGCCTGGTAAATGTGAGTTCAGTTTATTTTGCTTTCTGACAGCAGCAATAAAAACAAAATAATAAGGTTTATGTTGCATAGTCATATACTGAATTTAAAGCGATGTGCCTAAGTGGAAAACATACAATTTTGAAAATAGTGACATTTCCCCATCGAATTGCTTTAATAGAATGTATGTGCTTTAAAATGGAGTCTTTTGTTGAGATAATTCTAAGATATCTTCTGTGCAAAATTATAATAACTACCATTTATTGATTCCTTAACTTTCTTCCCAAAACAGGCCAGCCCCTTTGTATGTGTGCTTACTTATTTAATGCTCATATCAATCTTCTGAGGGCTATACCTCTACCTTAGTTACTTAGGAAGGGACAGCCAAGCTGAGAACCCACGGTTACCTGATACTTTAAAAAAAAAAAAG
>NW_006199342.1:1327916-1329218 GCF_000334495.1 Tupaia belangeri chinensis
TTTTTTTTGTTTTGTTTTAAGAAACTGTATAAAACTTTGAGTGAAGTCAAGCTTGAGGTGGAGACCGTCATCAAAACAGGAAGGCACATCGTCCAGAAGCAGCAGACTGACAACCCCAAAGGAATGGATGAGCAGCTGACTTCTCTGAAGGTCCTTTACAATGACCTGGGCGCGCAGGTGTGGAGAGAACCCCATGGCTCACCTCACTCTCTCCCATTCTCTCTCTAGCTTTCTTGTATTTTCAGGTTTCACTTCTTGGTAAATGCATGCTTTGTGGCATTTATATGTTTTCAATTATTCCAATAATTTTATTATATTTCTTCAATGTGTCTGTTAACATAATGATTATTAGCTTTATAGAAATTTATTTTTACTATTTAATCCAGGTTACGATTTACATTTTCAATGGCTACTGACATTTCATAAGTTATTCTAAGGAAACTCCACAAAAAGTAGTCCTTGCATAAACTGAAGTTGTTGCCCTTGGATTTCTAAATTGAATAGTCTGCTGAGAAAGATTAAAACATCAGGACTTGAATAAATATTAAATGGCAGGGATTCACATTAATCTACCAGGATTTAGAGTCCTTCCAAGAAGCATCTATAATTTGGACGTATTAGAGGACCCGTGGGGGCATCATTTCTTACTCAGAGAGACTGACTGGGTCCAACAGGCTTAATGTCTTCTCGCATTAAGAATCTCTGTCTTGAAACCAGTAAAGCAGAAGAATGTGTGGAAGCCAAGCCTTCTTGGCCATGTGTTAACACTCTGTTAAATGATGTTGTGGGTCCTCCTTCAGTTACTCAATGTTAACTAACTCCAGTGGAAGGAAAATGGAAGTTTCTCCATATACTTGGAGAAAAATAGCTGAAATTTTGTTATCACTTTACAAATCAGTAAGGATGAACAGTCCCTAGTTTTCCTAAGCAAATTTCTGACCTAACTTCTACAAGATTAGGTTGTTGGCATGATCCATTTTGATGCACTGCACATTGGCGACACCTCTCTTAGGGCTTGTTTTTGGTGTGAGACAACTGGAGTTGTTTTTAAAATATTGTTATATTTGTTCACTGACTGGACTTTTTATGGCTTGAGATGGTATTGCTGGCTTTTCACTGATTCTCTAGTGGTGACTATGATTTTGCATGTTAATTGACTTTCTCATTCCACACCATCGAAACTTTTCTGTGTTCATTATCATTGCTCTGCCTAATGGAACTTAGGGTAGTGAAGAGCAAGACGTTATCAGGTGATGATGGCGGTGATGCCAGATTAGCAGGTTGAAGGGCAGTGCCTTAAGA
>NW_006199342.1:1329447-1345467 GCF_000334495.1 Tupaia belangeri chinensis
CATGTCTATAAAGCCGAGAGAGCCCGGGTGTAGAATACAAGTGTTGGGGAGATAGGATGAAGAAAAACCCTGCCTGTGCCTTAGAGCTTATATAAAGATTTATTTTCAAAGAATTTTTTAAAATTTAATTTAATTTATTTATTTAAATTTGACCAGAGACAGACAAAGTGAAAGAGAGAGAGAGAGGGAAAAGTGAGAAAGCAAGCCACCAGGTCTGGAACTCAAGCAGTGCTCGGCCATGTGGGAATCCAGTGCCCTTAACACTATGTCACTTGGCAGCCTTTGCTTGTGTAGAGATCTTAATCTCTGCCTTAAGAAAACATAAGCAGCTACTGCAGGACTTTTAGAAAGGAGATAACATGATAAAATATACATTTTTTAAAAAATTTATTTAATTCTTATTTTATCATAATCATTACATTTTAATTTGCCACAGGGCACATACCTTCACCAGAGAGAGAGAGAGAGAGAGAGAGAGAGAGTGAGTAAGCAAGCTGCCAGGTCTGGGACTTGAAACTGTGGTTGGCCACGTGGAAGTCCAGTGCCTCGACCACCACGCCACCTGCTGACTCCCAGCTATGCATTTTTTAAAAGGTCATTCACTACAGTTTGAGGATGAATTGGAGAGAAGCAGGACTGGATGTGAGAAGACCAGTTAGAAAGTCATTGCTGTACTCATCATGAGAGATGATGGTGACTCACATCAGCAGGGGTCTGTGGAGATGGAGAGAATGGACCGATTTCAGAGATATGTGGAAATGAAGTCAATAGGATTTGGTGAAGGATTAGATGGGGGCATAGGAGAGAGAGAGAGATGAAAGATGACTCCTGGGTTTCTGGCTTGATTACATGGATGATCATGGTCTTATCATTGAGTATGGGGTGCTGAATGGATAGGTGGGGTCCTGCAGGAATCATTAGCACCTATAAAATATGTTGATATTTTAAGTGCCTTTGAGTGAGTTATTTGGAGATGTCATGTATTCACATGGTTGTTCAGGTTTAGAGAATATATCTGAACTGAGAAATGGATTTATGAGCAGCTACACAGAGATGGTAATTCAGTTTTCAGAAATGATAGATTGCAAAGGGATAGACTATAATGAAAAAAGAAGGCCCCTTACTGAGTCTTAGGAATTGCGTTACGTAGTAAGAAATTTGAGGGAGATGAGCTTGCAAAAGGACTAAAATAAGTAGTAAGAAGTGGTAGGTAGACACGCCAGGAGTGGGCTAGATCTACCTAGTATATTTGAGAATTACTGTTTTGAATATTATCGAAAGTTAAATATGACATCCGCTTAAAAATGTCCATTAGATGTGTTACCATTGGGGGGTCATGATTGAAATTAGCAAGGGTAGGGCCAACAGGTGGCTTGGTGGTTGAGACACTGGATTCCCGCATGACTGACTGTGGTTTGAGTCCTGAACCAGGTAGCACTTGCTTTCTCACTTTTCCACTCTTTTGGTCTCTGTCTCTCTCTGGTCAAATAAAAATTAATTATTAATTAATTAAATCATTAAAAATAGTTAAAGAAATTAGCAAGGGCTGTTTCTGTGGAGTGATGAGGGTAGAAACCAGAATGGCATGGCTTGAGCTATGCGTGGAGATGAAGAAATGGCAATAGCACTTTAAAAAGATGGGTTCGAGAATTTATATGGGAAAGAGGAAGGTGTTTAGGGAATGTGGGGCCAAAGAAGGAAAAAAAAAAAAAAAAACAAGTGTTTCTGAGTGTGAGAATTGAATCTATTTACTAACTTATGGGAGTGATCCCTTTGAGAAAAAAAAATGGTTGAATATCCAAGAGGGAGAAGGGATAAGTGGTTACATAGAGGATTTACAACTTGATATTACCTAATTCTCTATGCAGTACATCTTGAAATGTATTGATTCGATTGAAAAAGTATAAATTATTATAAGTTGAGCTATAAATTATTTTTTTCTGCCATGTACAGATCTTTAGCAGCATTATATTTTATGATGATTATGTAGCTGCCTGAGCTTGTCAAGTCAGAAAAATATTACTTGAATACATAATGTCTTTCAATACAATTCAAGTAGTTGTCTCTTAAAGTCTGCACTGAGATACTGTTAATTTATGAATTAATTCTATGAATTAAGTCATGAATTCTAACTAAACTCGGTGGAAGAAAATATTTAACTTGAGCAAGGAATTTAGTGACAGTCTGTCCCTTAGCCATGAAAAAATTAAACTTAACCTAGGGGACCAGTGAAAATCAAATGTAGTTATTTGTTACTTCTTAACCAAGTTAAGTCTTCATGTCATTTATATCATGTAAGAAAATTTCAGCTCTTTATGACATATTACTTTCTTATGACATTGTTATCTGTACACATGTGCACATAAAAATAAGAACTCTATTTATGTGTCGTGAAATCCTGTGATGTGTCTTCGCAACTTACACTGAATTGTGAACGATTGCTCTTAGTTCGATGGTACCATCTTGTAACAGTCACACAAGGCTTACTTCAGTGACTGTGCCACTTAATCTTGGCCTTCACCTCTTTAAGCTTCATTTTCCTTACTGATATAGTGGAAGGAATAGTGTCTACCACAGAGGTTGTTGTGGATTTTGCTGTGTAATGTATAGGATTCCCTAGTGCAATGCCGAAGCTTGTAAGAGCCTGGTAAATGTGAGTTCAGTTTATTTTGCTTTCTGACAGCAGCAATAAAAACAAAATAATAAGGTTTATGTTGCATAGTCATATACTGAATTTAAAGCGATGTGCCTAAGTGGAAAACATACAATTTTGAAAATAGTGACATTTCCCCATCGAATTGCTTTAATAGAATGTATGTGCTTTAAAATGAAGTCTTTTGTTGAGATAATTCTAAGATATCTTCTGTGCAAAATTATAATAACTACCATTTATTGATTCCTTAACTTTCTTCCCAAAACAGGCCAGCCCCTTTGTATGTGTGCTTACTTATTTAATGCTCATATCAATCTTCTGAGGGCTATACCTCTACCTTAGTTACTTAGGAAGGGACAGCCAAGCTGAGAACCCACGGTTACCTGATACTTTAAAAAAAAAAAAGTGATTAATTTATTTATTTTACATACTTTCACTGAACATCATCCCAGCATACAAAATGTGATTTTCCAGTCAGCATACACTGTGAAGTGGCTTAGTCATACATCTTATCATCAACAAATAATTTTCTATTTCTTGTTTCTTGTATATAGCATATATATATATATATATATATATTCCTTGATTCACAAAATGTCTTAATTAATTGAAATACTTTCAATAGCGAGTTCAGCTAATATATACATAACTGTGAACACATTGACTTTAGGCATGAAACTCTGTGAGTAAAATGAATAAACTATGAAGTAGCACCTATCTGAGGCTATATAGCTTACTGTGGTCATAACACAGTATTTTTAAGTACGTTTTTTAATTTCAAGAAAGGTAGTTTTAGTTTTAATAAATTAAAATAAAAAATACTTAACCACTGCAGTGTATTGTCTCTTTGTAGACGTGCAAGATTGGAAGGATGCTAACCTTCCAAGATGAAGGTTATGTGTGTCTTGGGGGTTAAAAATGAGTTTGTTTGTATATTTTAGTGAATATGCTGAGTTCTTTCCTTCATGTTCATTCCTATTTCAACCTCAATCTCCCCACCCAAACCCCCCTTTTTTTTCTTTTTAGGTGACAGAAGGAAAGCAGGATCTGGAAAGAGCATCACAGTTGGCTCGTAAAATGAAGAAAGAGGCTGCTTCTCTCTCGGAGTGGCTTTCTGGTACTGAAATGGAATTGGTGCAGAAATCCACTTCAGAGGGCTCGCTTGGTGACTTGGATACAGAAATTTCCTGGGCCAAAGTAAGTCACAGTTTCGATGAACCATCAGTATCATGCCAGCGTAACCTGTGGCACTTGTACCAGGCAGTCTGGGTGCTGTTTCCCTCCATTCCATATTAAATATTGCTTTTCCCTTTCTCATCCTTTTTTACATTTCTCTGCCCTAAGAAGAATATTTTGAAAACAATGACTTTAACAAGATATGTTTGTGTCAATTCCAAAAACATTAAACTCACATGGATCATGATGGCTTTTAGAGGCATTATGCTTGGGTGGGGTATAAAACATTGTATAAGGTTGTCGGGAAAGCCGTATGTATTTTTCTATGCAAAAATTCATCATGACTTTCCTGACAACCCAATAATTAACCACTTTCAAAATCAGTGACCTTTTTTGAGTATTCAATCTTTACACAGTATTGTGCTTAATTTCATTCTTCCCTAATAACTTTTGTTTCAATAATTAATCTCCCTATTGCAACTAACTTACATAAAGAATATTAAAAGGAAAAAAAATACAAGTGCTTTCTTTAGCCCAATAGTTAATTTGAAATCAGAGAGATTTGAGAGTTGATTTGCTAATTTGTATCTTCTGAGGTGGACAAAGAATTGAATGGAGTACAAAGTCATTCTCTTGCCAAGGCATTTAAATTGTTTTCCTAAATTTATTTTCTAAGATAAAAGTAAGTATACTAGAAAGAAGTACTGAAAATAAGGACTAGCAGATGGTGTAATGGTTATGTTACTGGACTCCCAAATGGTTGGGTATGGTTTGAGTCCTGGACCTGGCAGCTTGAGACTCACACCAGGCACTTGCATGCCCAAGATCCAGGAGGAGAATGGAGGAGAAGGGATTGTGGCATGGCCATCCCTCCAGCGGGTGATTTGTCACTTTCTGTCTTCTAGCACGTACCCTACAGCAAAAATCTCTCTTAAAAAATGTTGAAAATAAATTATTGTTACCATGACAGATATTTATGTAAAGCCATTAGTATGAGCTTGGACATTGACAGATGTCACTGTGGACCTTCAAGAGAAGGATCTGTTAGGTGGTGGGTGATCCAATATCTGTTTACTTTGAAGCTCTCTAGAGATGATGCTTGAGAGTAAGACAAGATATTAGTCGCTGAAAAGAATAATCCTTGTTTGAAAATAGTTCATGAGAAGTGTGACTATGCTATTAGCTGTGAGAAGAGTGAAAAGGAGACGGAGAAAGAGTTGTGTGGGGGAAGTCAACATTGCAAGTCATCAGAGTATTGTAGATGAATGCAAAATAAAGGCACCAAACTTAGTTTTTGTTAAATTTAAGTTCTTCAAAAAAATATTATCTTTCTTTAGTACACTTTGAAAATCATTATTTTTTTTATTAATAACAGGAGTCATATATGTAAGCCATTTGAATGAATTTTGCATAGCATGATACAAAACATACAGGAAAGAACGTTTTCAATAACCAAAGAATACTGGGTTATCTTAATTTTATTTTAGGACTGTATTAACATACACAGGCACAAGATAAGATTAGAGCCTTACCTTATAAAAGAGAATATTTAAACCTTGACTCACTTGTGAATTTGCAATTCCTATACTTTTCAAAATGTGATTTAATGTTTAAATATCAGCTTGAGTTGCTTGAAATGATTGGTTTAAATGTTGGTTTACAAAGCTGTGACCACTTAAAAGGGGGGCAAATATGTAGGCTAGATATGTGCATGTTGCTTTTTAATGGAAAGAACTTTGAAATTTTAATTTTGGAACCCTATTCTCTCTCTATGATTCTGTGACTCTATGCTTTGCTCCGTCGAACTTAGGAATGTGAGAATCACATCATTATACCATTCAGAATATTATCTTTGCATATTATTACAAATTGTAAGATTTACAAGTTGTAAGATCAAAGCTTAGATTTACTGTTTTCCAGCAAATTACTTACTTAAAGTGAAATATTTGTCACAATGTTTATACAGCAGATTATATCGTAAGGCATGTAGTTGCATCCTGTAGATTGCAGATCGTTATAGTACACATTGATAGTTTCTCTGGTAATCTAGGAGATATACTCATGAGGTTTTAAAGAATTATTAGTTCTGGGATTTCTGTGCTGTGTAGCTCATATTTACTAAAAATGAAATTAATTCTTTACTTTTAGGGTTATGATGAAGATAATTGATGTTTGTGTGGAATAAATGTAACTTATACTTAAATGAAATAATTACATTTCCACATTTGAATTTACTTCATTCTTTCATATTCACTTAACTAAACATTTTAGCTTTTATGAAGAACTTAAGAACTCTCACCATATTAGTATATTAAGGAGTTTTTAAAATCTTTGGCATATTGTGAATGATCTAGGGAGTCACAGACTACTGTTTAGACGTGGAAGATAAGACTGTATAAACTTTTGTAATGTTCTGAGAGATAAAGTGGGTCTTGTTTTTATCTTCTAGAATGTTCTGAAGGATCTGGAAAAGAGAAAAGCTGATTTAAATACCATCACAGAGAGTAGTGCTGCCCTCCAGAACTTGATTGAGGGCAGTGAGCCTGTTTTAGAAGAGAGACTTTGCGTCCTCAATGCTGGGTGGAGTCGAGTTCGCACCTGGACTGAGGATTGGTGCAATACATTGATGGTATGAAAATTTAATGATGAAATCTTCTCTTCTTTTTAATGATTTAGAAATGAATGCGATTTTGGGGGCCAGCATGTGGTATAGTGGTTAAGGTGCTGGATTCCCATGTGGGTGATTGTGGTTCAAGTCTTGCACCTGGAGGCTTGAAATTCATGTCGGGCACATATGCATGTGTGCCCAAAATCCCAAGAAGAGAATGGAGGAAAAGGGATTGCAGCATGACCATGCCCCTGGGGAGTTGACTTCTTGCTTTCTGTCTCTCTGTCTCTGTCACTCCAGCAAGTGCATGTGCTGTATCTTTTTGGTGTGTCAGAGTAATGTTTTGCTTGTGAATTAATTTTATGAAGACTACATTTTATTTTCTCATGAAAAAGGTAGTAAGTAGAAAGAATTCAGTACCCCTCTTCTAAGAAATAAAATATTTATGGTATACATAGAAATATGCGCTTTAATAGTTTAGCAAATATACCTTTTGTGTTTTGTTTTAATGATTTCATATTTAATGTTATTTTGACGTGAACATGAGGTACTTATAGAGTATATAGTCTTTATAGATGTTCTAATGCTGACTGTACAAATTAAGAGCACAAGTTCCATCATCTCATGGGCAATGTAAAAACTTTGACAATTAGTCATGTGGCCATTAGTCAAGTTTATTAAATGTTCTCTAAGCCTCAGTTTTCTCATTTGTAAAATAGGTATTACTAAAATTCCTTCCTCATACACTTTTTGTGATGAGTACATGAGTTAAAACACATAGTGCTTTGGGGTTGGCAGGTGGTGTGGTGGTTAAGGGCTCTGGACTTCCATATGATTGACCATGGTTCAACTACTGGACCTAGTGGCTTGCTTTCTCACTCTCTCTCTCATTCTGTCCCTCTCTGGCCCAACAAAAATAAATAAATAAAATAAAGTTAAATAAAATAATTCTTTAAAAAAACATGTACTGCTTTAAGTAATTATACATAAAATAATCTATTTTAAATATAATTATGATGACATTCGTGATCATTCTAAATGTTATATGTTAGTCTTTTGTTATACTATTATACTGTTAATTATTTTATGGAAATATTGACCATTTAATTTTCACAGTGATTTTCTGTCCTTCTCATACTGACAATGCATATAGGGCAAGCCCAACTTACCCTACCATAGAATAAATTGTCATTTACAAATAATTCTTTTATTCTGACAAGTCTGAGATAGTCCTCTTATTAAAATCATAGAATTAGTAAGTAATGGATAGAGACAAAAAAATTTTTTTATGTGTTTGGGCATTTGTACAAGTCATTAAGGATGTGTAGGGCAGTGAAGATTATGGGCTTAGGTCTTGATGTGTCATAGATTCATTTCCACAGTCTATGATTTACCATCAGCATAACCTCAGGTGAATTATTTAATGTCACAAAGCTTCAATTTCCATATATATGGAACAGAAATCTATAGCAGTAGAGAGAAGAGGAAGAGTAGATACCAGAAGCTGCATAGAGGTAAGGGGTATGTAAGCTGCAGGGAGGGGTTGGGAGAAAATGATTAACAAACACAAGAATGTATATGAAAATTAGATAGGTTATGGAAGGGTAGACCAAAGCAGAGTAAAAAATGTCCTTGACAATTCAGTAAATACTTCCCCCCACAAATCATAGAACTATTATTTAATGTGTGCATCATAATGTAATGTGCAGTATTGAGCAAAATGAGTGTGTCTATACCCTTGATCTGAGTTATTGCACACTGTGATTTGCTATTACACGTATGCCTTGAACACCACACTGGGGTTCAGCAAAAAAATGGCATGGTGGTAAAGGTGTGGTTCAAGACACAGACCTGACAGCTTGAAATTCACCCCAGGTGTATGTACATGCTCAAAAACTGGAGAGGAGAATGAAGGGGAAGGGACTACAGCATGACCATCCCCCAGGAGGTGATTTCTTGCTTTCTGTCTCTCTGTCTCTCCAGCGAGACGCACCCTATAGCAAACATCTCTCAATAAATAAATAAATAAATAAATAAATAAATAAATAAATAAATAAAAAAGCAAACCCAAAAAACCAAAAACAAAAAAAACTACACTATATCCCACTAAGATGTACAGTGATTATCTATAAACCAGAAATCATAATCAAAATGCACTGGGAATGAAAGACAGTAATAAAAAGAGTATTATAAATATTTAGAAGTATGGGTCTATAATAATGTAGTTGTTAAATGTTGACTATAATAATGATTATGAGATTATAGGCTCAAAGACTACATCATTAAATGTTTTATATTTTCTTTTTTTTAATGATTACTAGCTTTATTCTGCATTATTAAGACCCTTACTCTGTATTCTTCAGTCTGTACCTTCTGAATTCTTATTTCAATTAATATCTTTCAAGTTCTATTAGAACATTTGATTTCTTGCCTTACAAGATAAATAAGTCTGAGGCATATTTATTCTTCTTAGAATCCAGGTCACCGTCAAAACATTTCACTTATTATTTATTAGTTTACATTTCCTCTTAAAAATTATCACTCCACATTATAGTTATTTTTTTGGCCAGGGGCCATGTACACTTGCTGGAGAGAGACAGAGAAAGAAGAGAGAGAGAGAGAAAGTGATGAAACCCCCTCCATGGATATGATCAGACTACAATTCTTCTCCTCCAACTCTCCCTCCTCTAGGAACTTTGGGTATGCATGCACATGTGCCCCATGTGTTTTTCAAGCTGCCCAGTCCAGGACTTCAACTGTGCAGTTGGCTGTGTGGAATCCAGCCTCCTTTAGTACCACGCCACTGGTTGGCCCAGTTTGTTTCCTTTCTAAACCTGTATTATTTTATATGTTTTTCTACTTTCCTTTTCCTTTGAAAAATAGTTCCTAAAAGGTATAAATTGTATCTCACCATCCCCAGTTTGGTCAAGCTCTGACTTTTTCCCTAGCCTCAACAAGTGCTCTGTTATACCTGCTTAACTGTTTGCTTCTGTTTTCAAACCTATTTTTTCAGTCACATCCTATGTTTTTTTTAGGTATAAAATTAAGTTCTGGTGACACTGAATGAAAAAGTAAAGCCTTTGTGTTTTAAACAGTTATGTCTATTGGGTAGGCAGAATCTTATAGATTCATATTTCCATCAAACTTGCTAAAAAATATTCATTGTAATTTATGATTTCAGATTATCATTATACAATTATCATTCTTTTATATTATTTTCTTAAATGAGTTTAAAAAAGTATGATGAGGGGGAAAATGAGATCAGTCTTAATATAAAAGAAATAAAAGACAAATTTGAAATGAAATTGAAAAAGAAACTTTCACTTTTTGTTCTATTCCAAATTTTATTGTGGTGAGGTCTAATATAAAATATATTTAAAAAGTTCTTAACCACTGCTGTGCATTTTCAGGAATGAGATTTATTCACTGAAGAACTTTGCAGAAAAGTGGAAACCCTTTATACATTTCACATAGAATTTACTCTTTGAAGGTCTTTTAAATCTCTTCTAAGATTATTTCCTTAAACATTTCATATGATTGTGTCAGTGTTTCATTAATTCTTTTGCAGACCCATCAGAACCAGCTGGAAATATTTGATGGAAATGTCGCTCACATAAGTACCTGGCTTTATCAAGCAGAAGCTCTGTTGGATGAGATTGAAAAAAAAACAGCAAGTAAACAGGAAGAAATTGTGAAGGTAGCAAATGATGGATTCATGAACATACAATTTGGTGGGAGAAACTAAGGTCTCTAAGGAGTCTTAAGTGAACAGCTCTTACTCTAATTGATCACGTGGAAATCTTTTACTTGGAATCCCAGGCATTTATTTAAACTACCGTTAATTTTTTAAAGATTATTCATTATTGTGATTTTTAACTTGACCAGAGAGATAGAGGGAGAGAGAGAGAGAGAGAAAGTGTGAAAGCAAGCCACCAGGTCCGAACTTAAACCGTGGTCAGCCATGTGGGAGTCTAGCACTTCAACCGCCATGCCATCTGCCAGCTCCTAAATTATCTTTAATTCTAAGTAAGCAACAAACCCATATTTGGTTTTGATTTTTTCCATTTGATAACTTCTTTGTTTTCTTTCAATTAGCGCTTAATATCTGAGTTGGATGATGCCAGCCTCCAGGTTGAAAACGTCAGAGATCAAGCCATTGTTTTGATGAATGCCCGTGGGAGCTCAAGCAGGGAGCTTGTAGAACCGAAATTAGCTGAACTGAATAGAAACTTTGAAAAGGTGTCTCAACATATCAAAAGTGCCAAAGTGAGTAATGGTATTTTTATAGAAAACCATTTTTCCTACAGGTACGTATCTAAATCACAGATGATGATGTATTATATACATCAAAAACATAAAACTTATTTCAATCACTTTTACTTTGAATGAAGTCTTTATATTTATTTATTTGTGATTATACATATGAGAGAAAGAAAAAAGGTATTAGTATTGAAGAAAAATAACCCATCGAAGAAAAGATTTCAAAGATTCAATCAAAGATTAGAATTGGCTATGCAATGGTGACACTAATTTCTATGTTAATTATGATTTTTTTTAAATTTATTTATTTTTTTTTTGGTATAGGGCTTGTATGTGCTCCAGAGAGATTCAGAGAGAGGAAAGATGAGAAATCACCCTCTGATTTCGGTGATGCTGCAATCCCTTCTCCTCCAGCCTCCTCTCAGGTTTTTGGTCACGTGCGAGGTGTGATTTTTCAAGCCACCACGTTGGGGACTTGAACTGTGCTGCTGGCCATGTGGAAGCCACATGCCTGAACCTCCACACCACCTACTAGCCATTAACCCATTAGTCAATAGTCATACTTTATAGATTGTTCACATTGCATACACTTTTTTTTGGAGAGGTTTTTCTATAGGGTGCGTGCACTTGCCAGAAAGAGAAAGAAAGAGAGACAGAAAGCAAGAAATCACCCCGCAAGAAGGGATGGCCATGCCGCAATCCCTTCTCCTCCATTCTCTTCTTGGGATCTTGGGCATGCACGTTCATGCACCCAGCATGAGTTTAAGCTACTGGGTCCAGGACTTGAACCATGGTCGACTATATGGGAGTCCAGAGCCATTATGCCAGCTCCTGGTCCCGCGTTGCATACACTGTTAACTATTTTTTTTTTTTTTAAGTGTTTTGCCATAAGGTGTGTGCACTTGCCGGAGAGAGACAGAGAGATGGAAAGTAAGAAGTTACTTCCCCTGAGAGATGGCCATCCTGCAACCCCTTCTCCTCCATTCCTCTCTCATGATTTGGGGCACCCACGTGCATATGTGCAATGTGATTTTCAAGTCACATTTGGGTCTGGGACTCAAACTGTGGTTGGCCATGTGGGAATCCAGTACCTTAACCACCATGCTACCTACTGACCCATTTTTTTGTTTTTAACATGTTGACAGATCTAAAAGTTACAGGTAATTTCACAATTCAGATCAAATATGGAGAGATGCTACCTAATTTTGTAAATTTAAAAAAGAACTTTACAGATTTAATAGAGTAATAAATAAGAGCTTTCTTTTAAATAGTTTATTTGTAGTACTATGTTATGTTTCTACCTGCGTCTGTATATGTATCTTTCTCATTCGTTTTATGAGTGGAAGAAAGGAAATATTTTATTGTAGTATTCTCAAGACTTGTCATATAGTGGCTACTCTGTAAATATTAAATTGAAAAGATAAAAACATTTTGATGATTTGGAGGAGGAAAAGTAATAACTGACTTCAGGGTCATTTGAACCAGGCATTCAGTCTGATTTATAGTTCTGTTTTTACGGGATCTCAGTTGTACCCATGGGATGGCATTGTTTGTGTGTTCAGTTAATTCAACCTCAAGAGAGTTGTGTTGTATTTTCAGAGAGGGAAGAATCTCCTTTTTTGCCTGAAGTAATCTTGTGCAACTTTACTTTAGTTGACCTATATGATATAGTAAACCCAATTATATTTTGTAGCCTGCAAATATACTTAGGTTATTCACAACTCACCACTTAAAGAAGACAAACAAAAATCTTGCCTTAGCTTTTGTCTTTTTTGGCCTTGATCTAACTTTCTTACTTTCTTACCTAAGCTCATTTTATTCTTTTCAATAGTTCTATGGGGGATTTTCTTGTTATAAAAACAACGCACAAGATACTGGGTTGGGGTGAAAGTTATATAAAGAAACAAAATTACCATTGTCTTAAAACAACCTCTTAAAAATTTTCATATATATGTCTATTATTTTTCATATGTCTGATATTAAAGTATTGAAATTGTATATTGTTTATTGTATTATTGTTTGACATGGTTTTTAATAACTATATTGAATTATATTACCTGTTACAATTTTCTAAGTGACTTTCCACTTTTCTTGTGCTCTTATAAATATATTTTTTTAAGAATTATTTACTTTTTATTTATTATTATTATTATTTTAAAGTTTTCTATAGGACACATGCACTCACCAGAGAGAGACAAAGAGAGAGAGAAGGAGAGAGAGAAAGCAAGCTATAGGTCTGGAACTCAGACTGAAAGTTGACCATGTGGGAGTCCAGCTCCTTAACCACCATACCACCTGCTGACCCCAATATTGTATTTGTTAAAGTTCTTTTATACGGATCTTTTTTTACTCATCTCTTAATATGCTCTTACAATCACTTATTAAGATTCCTTGAAATTATTGCAGAATTTATGCACATAAAGATTGCTAAACTGATTTTTCAAATAGTCCATCAGAAAGTTTGTGCTGGAACCAGCAGATGGAGTAATGGTTATGTTGCTGGACTCCCATGTAGTCAATCACAGTTCAAGTCCCAGACCTGGTAACTTAAAACTCATGCTGGGCACGAGTGCATGTGTGCCCCAAATCCCAAGAGGATAAAGAAGGAGAAGGGATTGTGGTGTGGCCATTCCCCTGGGTGATGATTTTTCTCTCTCTGTCTCTCTGGTGAGCACATGTGCCCTCTAACAAAAACAAACAAACAAACAAAAAACAAAAAGAGAGAGAGAGAGAGAGAAAAGAAAAGAAACTTGGTGCCAACTTGTACTTCTGTAATCAGGGTGTGTGAGTGCTAGTTTCCCTGCACTTAACCAACATTGGATGTTATTTTCCTGTATTTAGTTTTATTAAAATTGTTATCTTAAGTTTTAGTTACATAAACATAAAATTTTTCTATAGACATCATCTGGAAATATTGCATGGAGAAATACGTATTTCTTTGAAATTTAGATTTCAAAATCCAAGTAATGTTCTACTGGGGATTGTTAATAGGGAGATCTTCAGTGGGGTGTCCCTTTGAGAAATACATATTTTCTTGAAGTTTAGGTATCAAAATCCAAGTAATGTTCTACTGAGGAATGTTAACAGGGAGACATTCTTTGGGAGTATTTCTGTGGCCATGATGGGGTAGTTTTTGGATCATGGCCTTTTTCATACTATGGTCGCATGGGGTCTGCACATCCACCAGACAGTGGTCCAGGAAGCTATGGTTTCCTGGCCACAGTTTGGAGGAAAAGTGTAAATAAGAGAGCCCACATTGATTCAATAAGTGATTACTAATGAGTGATTTAAATTAACGTCAATTTAGATAAATGCTAGTTTCTTTCTTGACACCCTGTCTGATGAATGATGGAAGGTCAAGTCAAGAATACATTTTGAGAGAACTCTTTTCCTTCTACAGTTGCTGCTTGGTCAGAAACCATTGTTATACCCATGTTTGGTCACCACTGAAACAACTGAGGCTGGTGTGCATTTCTCTGACTTGGAAAAACTAGAAAATGATATAGAAAATATGTTAAAAGTTGTGGAAAAACATTTGGAAATGACTGAAGAAGATGAAAAGGTTGGTTCAAGATTTTCAAAACTATGGTGTTCTAATTTTTATTCTCTGTTAATTATATTTTATATCAATAATGTTTACCATTAATCTGTCAGACATGATGGAATTGATCCAATTGTGATTTTCTGATGAATGTCAATGTAAGATTTCTCAAGTGGGGACCAGTAGTTTGTGTAATGGCTATGTCGCTGCACTCCCACGTAGTTGACCGCGGTTCGCGTCCCGGACCCGGTGGCTTAAACTCATGCTGAGTGCATGTGTGTGCATGCCCAAGATCCTGAGAGGAGACTGGAGGAGAAGGGATTGTGATGTGGCCATCCCCCCTGGGGGGTGATTTCTCACTTTCTGTCTCTCTGTCTCTCTCTGTCTGTCTGGCGAGCGCACGTGCCCTATAGTAAAAACCTCTCCAAAAAAAGAGAAAGATTTCTCAAGTGATTTATGTAATGCTTAAAAGCATCAGATACACTTTCTGACTAAGGGTAAAATTTTTAGTGATATCTAACTTTATAAAAATACTTTAGTATTATATAACATTATCAATGCTAGCTAAAATAGCTTTGAAATATTTTAACTTCAAATGAAAATATTTTAAGAAAACATGAACATTTTAATTATTCAGATTAACATACTTTGACTAACACTTTTTCATAGGTTAATTTTTCTATTTACTAATGGTAATCACTTACTAATAGCAAGTGATTCTATGCATTTTTCTTTTGAGTAAAGTTTTTCTGTTTCAACATTCAGATGGATGAGGAGAGAGCCCAGATTGAGAAAGTTTTACAAAGAGGAGAACAAATGTTACATCAACCCATGGAGGATAATAAAAAAGAAAAGATTCGTTTGCAGTTACTACTTCTGCATACACGATACAACAAAATTAAGGTATTATGATTGGGGGAGTCTCTGTTGTATTTAAATAGCTTATTCAGCTCTTGCAGTTCAGATGTAAGAAGTTGCAGTCATGGACACTTTCATATTTAATATTTCAACAAGTTGGAATGTTATCTCTTTTCTAATATGTACTATACCTATATTTTTGGATGAGGCAAGACTCAAAAAATTTAATACTATTATTATTATTTTAGCTATCTCTTTTGGATTTCTGATTGTGTATTACACCTAAAACAAATCTATTTCTTTCACAAATTGCTTCTTCTTTCAATTCTGTATTTTATTTATGGAAGATTTGTTCATGCCAAAAAACATTTTATTTACAAATATCTAAATTTGTGAAACTTAATACTATGATTTATGCTTTAGAAAAATATTTACCACCAGTTCTCCTTTAAATGGCAATCTTCTCAGCTGCATTTGAAGTGTGCTGGCTTTCCTTTGGGGGGGGAGGCTCTTTTCTTTGGTTACCTTTTCTAGTTTTATTCAATAATTTTGGAATCCCAGTAGCTTCCAGTCCCTTGACTTTCCCATTGAATGTTTCTATCTGTATATGATTCTAGTATGAACTTGACCTTCTTTTTCCTTCTTCAACCTGTGTTCCCTATTTTATTCATATTTTAGTTACTTTCCAAACTAGCTACTCAACTCCATGTAGAAACCTTAACATCATTCTCAATGATTTCTTGTTCTTTACATAACATCAAGTAGGGAAGAAAATGGTTGCATCTGAATGAAGCAAGCTACAAGTCTAAACATGAAGTTAGATATAACCCTCCCAGTTTCTTGTTTTTATATTTATTATTAATTAATTAATTAATTATTTTTAGGTTTTTGCCATAGGGAACACGTGCTCACCAGAGAGAGGGA
>NW_006199342.1:1345495-1374427 GCF_000334495.1 Tupaia belangeri chinensis
AAGAGTGAGGGAAAATGAGAAATCACCCTCCAGGGAGGATGGCCATGCTGAAATCCCATCTCCTCCATTTTCCTCTTGGGATTTTGGGAAATCTGGCATGCATCTGGCATGAGTTTCAACCTTCTGGGTTTGGGACTCAAACCAGGGTTGGCCAAGTGGGACTCCAGTGCCTTAACCACTATGTCACTTGCTGTCCCTGATAGCTGGTTTTATAACAATTGGAAAGTAGCTAATTTCTTTTAGTTCATTCTTCTTTCTGTAATTCAAACTTATGATTTTTCCACTATTGGTTATTATAATATGTCCAAAATAGTTTTCTTATGTCCAGTTTTTCTCATTCCAATCCATTCTCATATCTATCTCAGAATTATTCCTTCCAAAGTCATGGCTAGTCATGTGATTAACTAAAGAACTGTTCGGGAAAGTATTATGAAATACACAGAAAGCTGTAAGTTAAGGGTTATCAGTTTAATGATGTGCCAAGGCTCTGGTCTGATTCTCGGTGACCTCTGCTCTGATTTGCTGCTGCTTCTGAGTAGTTTGGCTGGGCTGGCTGCTAAACTTAACAACATATGCCTTAGCACCTGCGGGATTTTGCTGCTTTTATTCCCTTTATGTGGAATGGCCTTGGCTTTTTTTATTTTACCTGAAACTTGCATTATATTAAGGCCCAGCTCCATTTTTATTTCTCACATCTATCAGATTGTTCAGTATTTTAGTTCTTTGCCTTATTGCTATTTTTTGACTTATCTTTCTTCCATAGTACTTTTTAAGAGTTTACACCACATATTATTTGTTTTTGAATCCTAAATCAGAAATTATTATTGGTCCAACGTATAAATAAATGTGTTTTGAAAAGTGCTGTTATAAGCTATCGTAGGCTCATTTCCTTCTGGTTTCATTAGCAATAGTCATCATAATTAAAATGCTTTGCCCTATTTAAGCAGGTCAAATATTAATGTGATACATATTTTAAATGTGTAGTTTTAAAAACTGATATTGTTTTTAACTGTGAATATTAGACTTACTTGAGGGATTTAAAAAAACAAAAACAAAAAACAAACGATGCCCAGATCTATTCTCCGAGCTAATGAAATCAGAATCTTTCCTGTTGAACCTATGTGGGCATTAAAACAACAAGAACTTTGTAGATAATCCTAATAAACAACCAAGATTGAGAACAACCAGTCAGTGGAACTCATTTCCTTTCATGAAATATGTGTTAAGTGATCTTTTTTGCTTTTGTTTGCTAGGATATTACTGTTTTAAATATGTATGAGCCCTTTCTAAAATAAAGATAGGGACCCTTTGTCATATTTACTATAAACTCTCTTACTGATATATATTTTATCTACATGCAGCCATTTAAAATGTTTGTGTTGTCACATGTGACTGTTTCCTTTTTTTTTTTTTGGCTTATTGTGGTATTTAAAAGTCATTATCTTCTAGAGAGTTGATAAATGTCAATCCAATTTAGTTTTAGTTTTTTTTTCCTATGGTTTGATAAAGTCAAAACAGAAAAATTTTGAAAATACTTATTTAAAATAAATCCTTTAGTTTATCTGGACTTTAGTGTGTTATGGAGCATGACTGTCACGTAGTACTGTCTTCATGGTAGTACTAACCTGCTGCATATTTGTGTTTTGTACGCTGGCAGAATCCTTTACAAATAATTTCTCTATAAATATAGCATAGGTTGGATCTCAAGGACATTTTTCTCCTTCATTTTGATTGATTGCTCTCTTGGGGAAAAAGTCTGTTTTGGGAATAGAGAAAGCACATGTTTAAATCCTGAACTGCCTTATTGCTTCTTCAAGAGGATGGGGCTCAGTAACTCCTTGGATTGTTTTTACAGTCTGAATAGGAAAAGCGACATTCTTTTTATTTTTGCCATAGGGTGCATGTGCTCACTGGAGAGAGACAGAGAGAGAAAAAGGAAGAAATCATTCCCTACCCCAGAAAAAATGGCCACGCTGCAATCCCTTGTCCTCCATTCTCCTCTCAGGA
This sequence comes from Tupaia belangeri chinensis, assembly GCF_000334495.1. Lineage (NCBI taxonomy): Eukaryota > Metazoa > Chordata > Mammalia > Scandentia > Tupaiidae > Tupaia > Tupaia belangeri. Next base: position 1,347,503 of record NW_006199342.1, read on the forward strand.
TATTGGGCACGTACTCACATACATCAGCATGATTTTCAAGCCTCCAGGCCTAGGACTCGAACCATGGTCTGCCATGTGGCAGCCCAGCACCACAACCACCGTTACCTGCTGGCCCTGGTACCTGGTCTTGTAGTAGCTACTAAGGTGTAAAAATGGCTCTCACCAATTATTCAGTAAAGAAAAATAAAAAAAAAAAGAATCTGACATATAATATCTAGTGATGCTAAATGAATAAAAATAGTATAAAGTTAAATGTCCTATAAGCATAATCTATGATAATAATTGGATGTCTGGAACATTTTTTGGTCTTGAGTAAATTATGAACAGTCAGCAAGAGCTTAGCTAATAGATGGGAAACCAAACCAAGAAAGGATCTCAGTTTTCTATTTTACTCCTTCAGCATGATTAGTCAATGTTAAATACTTTCATTAAGTTACTTTCTTTTTCTTTAAAGTTAAGAAGAAGAACATTGGGTATAATTTTGTGATCTTTTATAAAAATGGCCTATTTGAAATGAAAATCTGACAAAATAATAAAATAATAAAATCTGACAAAACAAAATTTTTCCTTTTATTAGGAACAATTTTGTATCTTTTTATTTAAAATTGGTTACTAGGTGAGCACATTATATATTTTAACATTCTTTTATATGTACGAAGAAAGAATTTGCTCTCTTAGACATGTGGGTACATATTAGAAATCATTTTTGATTAAAATTTGGTATTAGGATAGTAAAATTAATATTAGAGAAAAATATAATTAATCCTGTTGATAACGTCAGGAAATCTATGCTTGCTTCTAATCTCATTATCCAAAACTGCTCATCAGTTGATTAAAGTAGTAGTTTATCAAATGCATTGAAATAAATGCAGGCCTGTAGTTTTTTTTTCTTTTTTTGAGAGGTTTTTGCTATAGGGCGTGTGCGCTCACCAGACAGACAGAGAGACATAGAGACAGAAAGCGAGAAATCACCTCCCAGGGAGGATGGCCACGCCGCAATCCATTCTCCTCCATTCTCTTCTTGGGATCTTGGGCATGCACGTACACGTGCCCAGAGTGAGTTAAAGCCATTGGATCCAGGACTCGAACCGCGGTCGACTACATGGGAGTTCAGTGACATAGCCATTACACTAACTGCTGGTCCCTGCAGACCTGTAGTTTCAACACCAGGTTATTGACTCCATAATCTTGGTCTTGAGTCTTATTTTCATTTAGGGATTGTTACCATTTTTGCGGTCATGAACTAAAGGATCATGTATTTTTGTGATTATTTTTACTACTGTCTCTGAATTTATAGATGAATACTATTTTTTTAATGTAGTAGAGGGGAGCTTGCCCCATAGCCTAATGGTAAGGGAGTCAGATACTATATAACTGATTATTTAGAATCTCAGCTCTGGGTGGCTTAAACAAACCATACCAGGCATATATGTGTGTGTGCCCCAAATCTCCACAGGATGGAGAAATGGAGAAGGGACTGTGGGATGAATGGTCATCCCCCCTCATTGGGGGGATTCTCTGTCTATCTCTCTCTCTTTTTCTGGAAAGATTGCATATTCTCTGACTATTAAAACAATTACATAGGAAAAGCAAAAGTGTCAAGGAAGCTACTTTACTTAATGAGTAGTTACACTTTGGCTCTTTGCAAGTTGTAGACAACTTGTACTATTTTGTAGCCATCTAGGAGTAAAAGACTTGAACTCCTGAAGGTAAAGTACTAGTGGCCCATCTCAGAAAGCACTGAGTAGAAGATTCAGAAATTGATATCCAAAACTGAGTAGTTCATAGAGCCTCTAACCTGTCTGAATTTGGCACTGGAGGACCTAAGGTCCTATGTAAGATATTACACTCTGTAACATTGTTCTTAAAGATTAAGATTATACACTGAATTACCTGGATATTATTTTAATCAAAACCCTCATGACATATTTTACATTGTGAAAATATGCTTAACTTATTTATATCCTCAGCAGTGAGATCCAAAAGTGTTTAATCTAATTGTGGTATTTTTAAAAGGGTAAGATAATTGCTTCATATAATCCCACTTGTCTATTTTTGGGATAATTGCTTGGAATTTAGGGGTCTTCATTAAGAAGTCTTTACCAACTTCAATATCTTCAAGAATTTCCCATGTATTTTCCAACTCTCAAAATGGGAGAAAATATTTACAAACTATGCTTCTGATAAGGGATCGATAACCAGAATATAGAGAGAACTCATGGAATTTACCCACAAAAAAACCAAATAATCCAAATGAAAATGGGCAAATGAGTTGAATAGACAACTTTCTAAGGAAGACATCTGAACGACCAAATGCACATGAAAAGATGTTCAGTATCTCTTATCATAAGGCAATGCAAATAAAAACCACATGAGATATCATTTAACCCCAGTCAGAATGGCTAAGATTGAAATAATGAGGAATGATAAGTGCTGACAAAGCTGTGGTGGAAAGGGAACCCTTCTACACTGTTGGTGGGAATAGGAATTATTAAAGCCACTATGGAAAACAATGTGAAGTTTCCTCAAAAATCTACAAATAGAACTACAATATGATCCAATAATGCCACTTTTTTGCTATTTATCTAAAATATATAAAAATAGTCAGAAAGACACTTGCACGTCCCATGTTTATTGCAGCACTATTCCCCATCGTGAAGAGATGGAATCAACCTAAATGCCCAAGAACTGATGAATGGATTGAGAAAATGTGGCATATTTACACTATGGAGCCATGGGGAACAGTGAGGCCCTATCATTTGATTCACAATAGATGAATATAGATTTAATACTCTGAAAGGCAAACACTGTATATCCCCACTCGGTATATACTGAGTGTAAGCACTCCATGGCAGAAGTGGAAAAATCCAAAGATATAATAGTAGAGAGGACAAGTGTAGATAACCACAGGCAGTAGGGGAGGGTGGTCGGGAGGGCTCAGAGATAAAACACTTAACAGATACAACAATGTAAAATTCTCTGTTGAAAATTACATACATGGTAACAGCTCTGATTAGATTGTCCGGTATTGGATGCATACTTTGAAAAACCATATTATGTACTACAGAGATGTACAATGATGGAATTAAAAAACAACAAATCATAAAATAAAATGAATAAAAGGGTGAAAAATAATACTGTTTATTAAATGGCAGCATATTTTCATTTCTTCAAATTTAGAAAAGGAGTACTTTCCTATATGCTAAATGAGCTTAGGTGTGACATAGGCCTTAAAGAAATGCCTTTCAGGACCAGCAGGTGGTGGACTCTCACATGGCTGACTGAGGTTCAATTTCTGGGCCTAGTGGTTTGAAAATCACACATGGAATGTGTGTGTGTGTGTGTGTGTGTGTGTGTGTGCATGCATGTGCTCAAAATCCGAGAGGAGAATGGAGGAGAAGGGATTACAGCGTGGCCATACTCCCATCGGAGGTGGTTTCTCTTCCTAGCAAGTGCACATACCCTATGGCAAGAAAAGGGGAATAAAAAGCCTTTTGGGAACAGCAGGTGATGTGGTCGTTGGGGCATTGGGCTCCCACATGGTTGACTGCGGTTCAAGTCTCAGACCTTGTGGCTTGCTTTCTCACGTTGACCCTCATTCTCTCTGGTCAAATTAAGAAATAATAATAATAAATAAATAAAATAAATAATTTGAAAATGAAAAGAAAAACCTTTCAAGTATTAACGTATTTATGCTGTTACACAGTATGGTACGGATGATAATTAGAATAGAAATTGTTAAGAGTTTCAGTATCAATGCAAGCTAAAAGTAAAAAAAAAAAAAAAAAGTAAGTAAGTTATCTGATCTGAATTCACGGTATTGAGTTCCTCCACAAAATAGTCTTGTATTTTAATTTGCTATTACTCATCATGAAACAAGCTCAAGATATGTGTGTTGTTGTTGTTATTATTATTATTATTATTATTATTATTATTTTTATAGGCAGTCCCTATTCAGCAGAGGAAAACAGGTCATCTTCCTTCTGGAATTAGATCATCACCTCTTCCTGCAGATTATCTGGTTGAAATTAACAAAATTTTACTTTCCATGGATGATGTTGAATTATCTCTTAATATTCCGGAGCTAAGCACTACTGTCTATGAAGACTTCTCCTTTCAGGAAGATTCTCTAAAGGTAAATTTCCAGGCCCTGCCTTAGCTATAGTTAATGTAGAAGTAGAATAAAGAAATTGTTATTGTGCCTATTTAAATGGCCTTTTTCTTTTAAAATTTGTGCAAGGAAATTAATAATTGTGTTTGAATAATGAACCTAATCTTTATTCATTAAAGAAATATAAGACCCCTAAAGCACTAGGAACAACACTAAAAATAGACAAATGAGATTTCATTAAGCTGTAATAAAGTTTGTAAATTTTTTTCAAAGTGGGTATGGATTTTTGGTTGCATGGTTATTAATTCTTTACAGCATCAGGGACTTTTTGTTTTTAATCAAATACAGACACAGACCATATTCCTGTCTTATAAACCTGATTGTTAGTTGGTGTAAAATGTTAGCATTTTCAGACCATCTATAATGATTTCAGATTTGACAGTTGTTGGGGTATGGAAGGGCATCTTGATTGTAAGCTAGAGTATTAAATTTTATCTAAGCCTTTTGTATAATTTGGTAGTATTTATTCATAAAATCACAATAAAATATCCGATAGGTTTGTTAGGTTTGATAAGTTTGGTAGCTCACTCTGGCATTTATACTAGCACATTTTGAATATTAGGTTGTCAGAAAAGTCATTATGCATTTTTCTATGTTTTTCTCTGCAAAATGTGTCATGACTTTTCTGATGACCTAATATAAATATTTGGAAATATAAATATTTCCAGATTCATACACTTTATTAGCTAAAGAATATTATTGAAGCTTTTCATGTCCTGTACAAATGCCAACTTTGAACATTCTGTGGGTCCCCTCCCCCCACCTTTATAGTATATTAGGAAACATTCCCTGTACTTGGGCCAATACAGGGTACTATTTTTAAAAGTTTCTAGTTTTCATGAGCAACAGTGATTATGCCTTATTGTTTTAAGTGGATCTTATGCAATATAAATTTTGGATCATCTATGTCTCATTCTTTTTGTTAGCGTGCTACATTTTTTAATGTATGACAATATGTTTTTAGAATATAAAAGACCAACTGGACAGACTTGGAGAGCAGATTGCAGTTATTCATGAAAAACAACCGGATGTTATCCTTGAAGCCTCGGGACCTGAAGCCATTCAGATCAGGGATACGCTTACGCAGTTGAATGCAAAATGGGACAGAGTTAACAGAATGTATAGTGATCGTAAAGGGTATGTGTAAATTAATTTGTGATTAAAAAAATTCCTATAGGGTGCATGTGCTCATGCACGAGAGAGAGAGACAGAGACAGAGAGAGAGAGGAGGCACCTCTTGGGGTGATGGCCATATTGAAATTCTCCTCTTGGGATTTTGGGCACACACAACACACACACACACACTCACACACACACACCCCTGTCTTTTGTGTTTTCCAAGCAGCTGGGTTGGGACTCTCATCATGCAGTCGACTATGTAGGATCCAGCCTCCAGCCACCTCAACCAGCTTGCCAACTGCTGGCCTAAATTAATATATAATAAGTTCACAGGCCAAGAAGATCTTGTGAACATTAAGATTAATGAGAGTAGGTTTCATATTCTTGTAGTATATCCTGTTTATTCAATTGTGATATGTGTAGTTCCTTAAAGAGGAATCTGATCACATATGGATGATGATTTACAAAATATCTTAATAATATGGAAACACCCCTAATTTAAAATATCTGAATAGTATCCTTTTTTCTTAAAAAACTAAAAATGATATTCACTAATATTCGGTTTCTCCACACACTCGATGATTAATGTGAGTGACAAATAGGAACAGCTACAGATAATTGGAATCCATATATAACCCCAAAGTCTTTTTTTTTTTTGAGAGGTTTTCGCTATAGGGCGTGTGCGCTCGCCAGACAGACAGAGACTTAGAGACAGAAAGCAAGAAATCACCCCCCAGGGGGGATGGTCACGCCGCAATCCCTTCTCCTCCATTCTCCTCTCGGGATCTTGGGCACACACGCACATGCGCCCGGCGTGAGTTTTAAGCCACCGGGTCCGGGATGCGAACCACGATCGACTACATGGGAGTCCAGCGACATAGCCATTACGCCAACTGCTGGTTCCCAACCCCAAACACTTTTTTACAACTTTCTTAATAGAATGTTTTTGAGCCTTTTTTGTACTAGATTTAGTTTTAAAGATTTTTATTTATTTAGTTTTATTTATTATTAATATTATTTATTTTGACCAGAGAGAGATAAACAGAGAGAGAGCCAGAAAGTGAGAAAGCAAGCCACCAGGTTCAGGACTCAAAGCATGGTCAGCCATGTGGAAGTCCAGTGCCTTCACCACTATGCTACCTGCCAGCCCTTCTACTAGATTTTTTCATCAGGCGTATTAATAAATAGAAATAAAAATGGATAAGATTTTTGCCAGTGAGTTCGAATGTAATGAAAAAGCAAATAACATGAAATAGTCTAATATAAACTATTATATGAGAGGAAATTTAATACAGAATAATACACTGAAAAACTTTAGAGTCATACACATAAAAACTATGCCTTATGTCCATTAAAAATTTTTTTAAACCTACATTTTTTATGTGACTTATCAGTCTTTGGAAAGACAGCATTTAATAACCTTTGGTATAGTCCTTTGTGTGGGTTTTTATGAACCTCTCTTTGTGTGTATTTAGAGAATTTCCTTTTAAATACATCTTTATCTATACTTACATTTTATTAAACTTGATTATTAGATAAAGAAAGATTTTTTTAAAAAGTGATAATATAGAGTTCTCGATTATATTATTATGAAATTGGTTACTATACCCCTGCCAACAGTATTCAGGGTTTACAGATTTAGTTTTTTTTAATGTTTTTTTTTGTTTTTATCTTTGCCAGTTGTATAGTGATAGATTACATCTCGATTTTATTTTAGTTTCTTGGATTTTCAGTGAGATTTGAATATTCTTACATACGTTTCTTGAAAGTGCTTGGTTTTCTACCATTGTATTGCTGTTTATTTATTAATTTGCAAAGACATTTTTGTACATTAATGATATTAAACATTTATATTTTTCCCATTGCTTAATTATTCACAGCTTTTCATGTGTCCCTTAATTTTGTTAATGATGCTTTTGATATATAGCAAGTGAACTTTATGTAATAGTCTTTTCCTTTGTGAAATCATTACTTATTTATATCCATATCTTACCTTAAGACTATGGGATTAAATATTAATGTATATTTTTAAAACAATTTTAGTCGAGTTAAAGTTACATTGAATAATCCAATCTATTTGAATTTTAGTTTGTTTTGAACTTGTGTTAAGGCTCTAGCTCCGTGGTTACATATACCAACTTTAGAATAGTCCACGCATATCTACTTTTCAAACACGCCTCAGCTGATTTTTTTGTGCAGCCCGAATTAACAAGCGCTGACCAATTCAGTTTTACTTCTTTTTACTTTAGTGAACAAGTCGTTTCTTCAATACTTTTTGTTAAATAAATTGATCTCTTTCTTACATTGGTGCTACTTCTTTTATCATAATTTTAAGTACATTTCTATTTTATATATATTGCACTTTGCTAATAGTGCTTTATTGTACCATTAGTTTTAGTCTCATACCATTATATTTTCACTTTACAACATTATAAAGTTTTGGGGTCAGCAGGCTGCATGGTGGTTAAGATACTGGACTCCCACATGGCCGACCACAGTTTGAATCCTGGATTTGGCGGCTTACTTTCTCACTTTCCCTGTCTCTTTCTCTCTTTCTCTCTGGTGAGTGCATGTGCCCTATAGCAAATTTAATAATAATAATAATAATAATAATAACAATAATAATTATATTTATAATAATAGATAAAATTAAATAAATAATTATTTAAAAAATGATAGAATTTAAAATCCAGTATGTTTCTATTATTCTAACTCTAAAGTTCACAATCTTTTCTATATTTATTCTTACAGTAAAGTTTCACAGCCAGTTTAATTTGTGAAAAATGATCATTTTAAAATGTGGTTGTTCTTTTATTACTTGCGTTCTTTTGTGTGTCCATAGTAAGGTTTTGAAGTTTGTCTAAACCTTTCTGCCAGGACAATTACTAAGGAGTTATGCGCTTTTTTGTTTGCTATTGTATTGTTTGTGGTACTTTTCTTCTGTACTCTATGTATGCATGTGTGTTTATAGATATAGAATTAACTTTATTGACCCTTTTTCATTATAGTGACACATCATTTGCATGTAATGATAATTGCTTTATTTCATTACCCTATTTGTATTTATGCATCTGGGTAATGTGGTAGAACTTTAAGAACCATGTTGATTAGTCATGTTAAGTACAGACATAAATGCCATTTTCATGATTATGAAAATGTTACTTGTAGAAAAGAATGTATTCCATGAGATTTCCAATAGTTTAGGCACAGAACTATATTAGAACTATCTCTTATATTAGAAATGTCTCCTCTATCATATCTTTTTATTGTATTATTTTGTTTTCATTGTGATACTTACTAGAGGCTTATTTATTTTATCTTAACACCGGGGATATGTAACTCTAATTCCTCATTTTTAGTTTGTTTTTCTTTTCCTGCCTTAAAATGTTTATTTTTCTAAAAAAAAAAAAAAAGCTTATTTTTCTCCAATTTTAATTTTCCACTTTTTACAAGCTCTCTTCTATTCTTTCAGTTAAACACCAAGGTAATGGCATATGTCCTGGGGTAAGGTTTTAATTCTTAGTCCTATTCATACTGGGGTGATCATCAGGCCATTTGTCTTACCAGCTGTTTGGCTGATGATACTTTCAAGCTGGTTGTTGTAAAAGTAAAATATATATAATTAACATAAAATAGGTCTTTTTTCTTTGCAAACTCCGTTATGCCTGTACTTTAGTGACTAATAGCATTAGCAATCATATTTTCCCAAGTACGTAACTTTAGAGCCAACTTAGGCAAACAACAGGGCTTTCTTTTAGCTCATTTAATTCAGCCCTTTCTTTAGGCCAGATACCTTATCTTGTATCCACATATCTGTCTATCCTCTCTCCCCAGGTGTTTACCTTCTTTATGTTCTTTGGTGTTTGGACAAAGTTCAGATTTCTCATCTTTTTTATTTTTTAAAGAGTTATTTATTCATTTATTTATTAATTATTATTATTAGGAGAGGTTTTTGCTATTGGGCATGTGCGCTCAAGAGACAGAAAGTGAGAAATCACGCCCCCCAGGGGAGATGGCCACACCGCAATCCCTTCTCCTACATTCTCCCCTTGAGATCTTGGGCATGCACGCACATGTGGCCAGCATGAGTTCAAACCACCAGGTCTGGGACTTGAACTGCGGTCGACTACATGGGAGTCCAGTGACATAGCCATTATGCCAACTGCTGGTCCCAAGAATGACTTATTTATTTCATTCCATTTGTTATTATTTTTTAATGTGACCAGAGAAAGACAGAAAGAGAGAGAAAAGGAAAGTGAGAAAGCAAGCCGCCTGGTCTGGGACTCGAACCACTGTCAGCCATGTGAGAAAACAGCACCTTTAACCACCACACCTTGAGCTTAGCTTTTTACAGTCTTCAGTTGACTTAAGTGTTCTTGACTCACTTTACACAACTTGGTTAAAATTATGCCACCTGCTGGTCCCAAGAATGACTTATTTATTTCATTCCATTTGTTATTATTTTTTAATGTGACCAGAGAAAGACAGAAAGAGAGAGAAAAGGAAAGTGAGAAAGCAAGCCGCCTGGTCTGGGACTCGAACCACTGTCAGCCATGTGAGAAAACAGCACCTTTAACCACCACACCTTGAGCTTAGCTTTTTACAGTCTTCAGTTGACTTAAGTGTTCTTGACTCACTTTACACAACTTGGTTAAAATTTTCTTTGCTTTCTTGCAACCTTCCCTGTCTCTGGTTTTTATTCAGAATTGCTTCTTCTCTGAGGAATAGTTTTTCTTCTTAATTCCAGAAGTCATTCTTTTTACATAGTTTAAAATTTGTAAAGTTCCATTTCATCATAGTAAGACTTCCACCTATCCACCTATTTATCCTTTTATTCATGCATCACCTGTTTGATAGATATTTATTAAGTGCTAATGTAAGGCACATGTAAGCAATTGTCAAGGGTTAAAAGATACATAGGTACAGTCTTTCTACTAGGGTTCAAGGATATATAGTGGAAAAATGTAGACAAGCAAATATTTTTTCTAAAGAATTATTTATTTATTTACTTAGTTCCATTTGTTGTTATTATTTTTTAATATTACCAGAGAGAGACAGAGACAGAGAGAGAGACAGGGAAGATAAAGTGAGAGAGCAAGTTGCCAGGTCTGGGACTTGAACCACAGTTGGCCATGTGGGAATCTAGCATCTTTAACCACCATGCCAACTGCCAGTCTCCAACAAGCCACTATTAAATAGTGCATAGAGCTATGATGAGAAAAATACAAGAGGTCATGACAGGGGTCCTGAAGGATCTAGGAAGGCTTCTTAGAGATTATGAAACCAATTAAAGGAGAGAGGGAACATAACATTGCTTAAAGTTATACATAAAAGAGGATGTGATGCTTTTGAAGAGATGAAAATTGTTCTGTAAAGCTAGAACTCATAGCAGTGAGATGAAACCAGAAAGATCTAAAGGGTTCATAACAGAAAGACCTTGTATTGTCATATTAAAGAGTTTGTATTTTATTCTAGAATAATAAGGAACCATTCTAGTATTTTCTCAAGGGAATGGTGGTTTACTTATTATAGAATGGATTGATGAAAGACCAGACCAAAAGCTAGGAGACCAGTTTCTAGTCTGGTCTCACACAATGAAGCTTGATTAGGGAGGTGTCTGTGAAAGTGGAGACTAAGGGGAAAATCTGAGAATTAATCCCTGAGTTTATAAAATATAGTGACTCATGGGATGATGGAGTAAGGAAGAGGAAAGGTTCATAAACAACCGCTAAGACTTGGGCTTGAGGATTAGGGTAGGTTATGATACCCTTCTCAGGTATACAGCATGGGTGGGGGGATGGGTTTGTGAGGAAGTTGGTGAGGCCAGTGGGAATATTAGGAATAGCAAATATTTATTCTAGTTCAAATCCAGCAAGGATGGGACAGATTAACAGACTTCTCTTCGTGGTCAGCAAGACTTGAACTTTGAGTTTGTTGATTCTCTGTCATTCGATTGATCATGCTCTTCATGATTTCCTGCTGCTTCTTATATGAGGTGGCTGAATTAGAGAGCAAGTGATGGCTTCACAAATACTACCTGAGCATCTCTGTTTTTACAACTGTTTTCCATTTAATCTATAGCAGTGCTGCATTCAATTTATTTGAAATGTAATGTGTTAATGCTATTGATTTTGTCTAAGTTTAATATTTATGTTCTTTTCAACTTCATATCTTTGGATAGGCCTTTCTAGAAAATTTTTCCATTTCTGCAGCATCAAAAGTTAGAAATTGTGGTTATATAGTTTTTGCATATTTTTACAAACAATAGTGAAGATCATCTTAATATCGTCTCATATCGTCTCATTTGAAGTACTCTTATTTTACCATCTCAGAAGAATGTTGCTTCTTGATTGGCAGTCAATTAATATTAACTGAATTTTAAAAATAATTTTCATGGAAGAGGACAGTATAAATATTATTATAATAGGGGCCATGCTATTGTTTTAAAAATAATATTATACCTTAATTACATAAAATAAAAATTTTACTCATATTATTAAAATCTCAGAAATCTCTTTTAACCCTCTTCTAGCTCCTCTATTCTAAACAAGAAAATGGAAGAAAAAAATTTTAACATCATAATTCAGCAAAGCTTTTCCTTTTAATACTTAGTTTGCATATTCCATGTATAACAAGTGCCAGAATTTTACTTTATCTCATCTCTAAAAGAGTTTGTCTTGAACAGAAATCTCAAGAGCCCTGTGTCATTACCTTACTTGGGTTTTACTTGTACTTTAAAACTGTGTTGAGTTCAGGTTAAATGGGACCCTTAGGATAAACCATGGTCCGAAGTATATTAGTTGGTGTGGGCTGCAATGATGAGATGCCATGGACTGGGTTGCTTAAATAGCAGATATTTATTTTCTTATTGTTGTGGATGCTAGAAGTCCGAGATCAAGATGGCAGCTAGGCTGACTTCTAATGAGTCCTCTCTTCTTGGCTTAAAGATGGGCTGCCTTTTTTCTTTGTCCTCACAGGAGAGAACTCTATGGTGTCTCTTACTTTTCTTATAAGACAAACAGTCTTTTCAGCTTGAGACCCACCCTTATGACTTCATTCAACTTTAATTACCTCCTTAAAAGTCTTCTTCCTAAATAAATCATATGGGGGGTTAGGGATTTGACACGTAAAATTTGGTTGGACACAGTCCAGTCTATAATGTGGAGAAAATGGAGTACAAGGAAATTCTGTAGTGTTTTGGCCTCTTGAGTTTTGTTCTAGCTGGGAACTAAATGTTCTGGTAGTAAAAACAACATTGTTTTTTCCTAAGAGAATAATTAATTATATTTTAAGTTTCATGGTATTTAAATGTTAAGTGTATGAAGTTGGAGGGTTAGCATGCCTATAGCTGATCGGTTGTGATTTTCCAAGCCAGAGAAGGCTAAGTCTTTTCAGTTAAAAAGCTACCTTAGTGTGTACATGAGTGTGTGCATGTGTGTGTGTATGTGTGAGAGAGAGGTGGATGGGTAGGTGACAGTGTGTGCAGATTACTTTGTTCTTGGTATGCTGCCTATTTCTGTATTAACTGTGAACTGTAACGCACTATGAAAATTTGCCGTGTAGAGAGAGTAATGAGCTGTGAATTCACTCACTGGGGGCTTTCTGTTTACATGAGATTTGAAGTTGGTTTTTTTTTTTTTTTTTTTTTTTTAAAATTACTTCTAGGCAGTCCTGGAAAGTTTGGAAAGTGTTTTATTTTGTTTGTTGTCCTCTAGCCATTTTGATAGGGCAATGGAAGAGTGGAGACAGTTCCATGGTGACCTTAATGACCTCACGCAGTGGATAGCGGAAGCGGAAGAGTTGCTGGTTGACACCTGTGCTCCAGATGGCAGCCTTGACTTAGAGAGAGCCAGGATACATCAGCAGGTGAGTGCTCTGTCAGCGGAAAGGGGTCTTCTAAAAAGGCTGCGTATGTATTTTATACATGACTGTTAAGTTGGATTTCAGAAGAAGGGACCAAATATATTAATTTTCCAGATATATAGGTAATTTGTAATTTTGTTCCAGTTTTTGTTTCTAATTTTAATATGAAAAAAATGTTCATACAGTTTTCAATCAGGGTTTTTTAAAAAAATATATACATATAAAGTACCCTTTATTAACTAATGTAAAATATTTTTATTTAAAAAAGTTAGGTTCAGGTTAACATTTGTAAGATTTTATACTCAAGACTACATCAGGGATAGAAAAATATATGCATACTTCACCTCTCTTTTCTGTCCTTAAACACATAGGCATCTCATTTTTTAAACTAACTTGGGTTTGTGAAAATATAACAATTACAAAAACAATTTTGCGGGTAACAGTAGATTTTTAAAAGTGACGGTAGAAAACAAGCACAACTTCAGTTTTACCATTATTAAAATATTTTCTCTTTTATTAAAATTTTAAAATGTATTTTATTTAGAAGGCTTATGAGGAATTAAAGATAATGCTTTTTTCCTCATAAACATGTTAATGAGCTTTATTTTTCTACTCATAGATTTGACTAAAATATTCCTTTTATCTGTTAATTAAAGATTGTAAGTTTGTGAAGCAATGCTTTAGTAAAATGTACATGTGGGTTTACACTTATATGGTAAGAAATAAGGATAAATGGGGGTACTTTTTTACTTTTTGAGAGATCTTTCAGGCATTTGTTTGGAAGATGAACAATCCACTGTAATAAAAAATGATTGACGTGTATGCGTCAGTGTAAACAGCTGTTATTTGTTTTATGTTGTTAGGCTGTCCTCCTATTTTATTGTATTTTGCCTGATGACATTCATGAGGGTGGGTTAGATTTCAACATAGATTTCTTTTAGTATATTCATTGCATTATAATTAAATTGTTTTAAAATGCCTTTTTCATGAACATAAAATATTCATCTAGGAATTTGCTTCTCTTACACTTAAATTGACACTACAATACTTGAGTGCATTCATTGCATCTGAGCAGTTTAATTTGGTGGTAGACTTAATCTTGGACTGTGCTCTGTTACAGGAGCTTGAAGAGGCCATCAACAGCCACCAACCCAGTGTTGCAGCATTAAACCGGACTGGGGAGGGGATTGTACAGAAACTCTCCCCTGCAGATGGAAGCTTCTTGAAAGACAAGTTGGCAGGTTTAAACCAGCGCTGGATCACAATTATTACAGAAGTGAAGGAGAGGCAGCCAAGGTGATTAGCTGTGATCACTTTGAGGGCACAGAAGTAAACATATTTTGGGTAGAATTTTTAAAGGTACAGTCAGCTGAGATCTCAGTCAATTTTTTAGTGTCTGATTTGACAATAGGAATTTTACTGTCATTTAAGACCTTCGCTGCCCATGTTTGTTTTCTTCTCTGACGCCATATATGTAAAAAACACCTTTACTTTTATTTATGATTATTAATTATGAGACAGTGATTATTGTAGGGTCTTGAAGTACTTGAAAAAATACACTGGACTTTCTGTCTGAAGGTCTGGGTTCAGGGTGAGGCCTTTCCCACTGTCATTTTCTAACTGAGTGTGTGTTAGTCATCCCTCTCACTGGGTTGTCCTTGACTTCAAAGGGTGTGTCAGTGCTTTGTAAATAATAAAGTTCCTCATCTACATAGCATAATAAATAGATTTATTTATCGGATCGTGTTACAATGTTTCAGATTTATTAGGATGTCATCTGGTTGTAACCATGTTTGATTGCAGGTAAATATAATACTCAGCATTGTGCATATTTTATGTATTTAAAATTATTTGAAGTTATTTTCTGAAATAGGTGAGATTTAATGAATGATTTATACTTTGCTTAATATAGTGTACCTCACTAATTTTTGTTGTTGTTCTTGGGTTAAGAAAGTCAAGGTTTTCTTTTCTTTTAATTTTAGCTCCAGGGATGATGTATTATTTCAGTATAAGCTATTATTTTATTGCTCAGTCAAATATTTTATAAGTCCAGTATTATAATAGGACATAAAATATTCAAATACGGTGTGGCCTATGGTTATTTTAATAAGAAAAGAATATTAAGTTGTGTGTGTTGGTGAGAAATAATAATGTGTGTGCTTTGATTGTGGGATTACCAGGTGGCAATCAGAATGACTGGCACACGTTGCCTCATTTAATCCTCACAGTTACCCTCCAAAGGGGTTATTAGGCCCATTGCATAGCTTTGGAAACTGAGGCTCAGAGAAGCCAGGTTGAGTAACTTGTCCAAGGTTTCACCGAAAGTAAATGATAGTACTAGCTTATCCTCTCAAATATGGTGCTACAAACTCTGGGAAAACCACAGACCTCTGCAGCTAAGGTTTCTTCTTCTGCTGTAAGGGAGAATTATGATACCTCAGAGGATTGTCAAAAGGAGTAAATGAGACAGCATAAGTAAAATGTATATCTGCTGACTATGCATAGCAAAAATTGTTTATCTTTACTACTTATAAAAGCAAGTTAACCTAGAATTTTTTTTCCTTCTTCCTTTTTTTTTTAAAAGAGATTTTTGCTAGAGGGTGTGTACACTCACTGGAGAGACAGAGAGAGACAGAGGAACAGAAAGCAAGAAAACATCCCCCAGGGGGGATGGCCACACTGCAATCCCTTCTCCTCTCTTTTCCTCTCAGTATTTTGTGCATGCATGCACATTTGCCTGGTGTATTTTAAGCCTCTGGGTCTGGGACTCGAACCACTTTCGACTATGTAAGAGTTTAGTTATGTAACCATTATACCATCTGCTGGTCTCAACCTAGAATTTTTTTTCCAAGCATTTTTTTTTCTGGATTTTGTCAGTGACTGGTTGAGTTTTTAAAGTTTATAATATTTATTTCATGAAAGAGTGGCAGAACAGAAAAAGAGATTTTGTCAGTGATTGGTTGAGTTTTTAAAGTTTATAATATTTCTTTCATGAAAGAGTGGCAGAACAGAAAAAGAGGGAGACAGGCATCTTCACCTAGGTTTTACAGACCACAATCTTTTTGTCTCAGCCTTCTGCCAGGTAAGATCTTGGGTGCTTGCTCTCCATAGTTCAGGTTGAATGGTTGCCTATGTCCCTTCTGACCTTGAATATCAGTACATTATAGCCGGTGACACCCAACCTGGGCTTAATTAATTTTTTAAGGCGTTATTTTATTTAAGATTATTACTGTTTTCCAATTTAATCAGAGAGAGACAGAAAAAGAGAGAGAGGTAAAATGAGAAAGCAAGCCACCAGATCTGGGACTTGAACCGTGGTTAGCCATGTGAGAGTCCAGCCCTTTAACCACCACGCCACCTGCTGGCCCTACGCTTAATTAATTGATCTGATCAGTATTTTTTGAGCCTGTGTTTAGCACTGGGGATACAAATATGACTAAGGAACTCATACATGAAGAAGAAGATACTTTAAGGAAAATATATTAGTGTGATTAAAGAAAACATCATTAACGTAATAGTGTTACCATAAAGGCAAGTGTGATGGGCTCTGGAATTTAGTTATTACAGAAAGGGTACACTGATGCTGCATTTTGAAGCATTCATAGAAATTTCTCATACATGTTTTAGAGAGGGTCTCCTAGGGAAAAGAAGTCGAAGAGGCAAGGGTGGTAAGATTGAATAGCAATGCCATGTGAGAGATCTGCAAAGGCTCAGATGCAGAGGAGGGGCCCAGGGGCAGCATTGGAAGTCAAGCTTCCATAGCATCTTGTTGGCCACGATAATGAGTTTGCATGATATGGCCTTCTAGCTCAAAATGGTCTATCTCTTGATCTATCACTTGGACTTTTTTTCAAAATAAAATGAAACAAAGTGAAACACAACATATGTCTGTTGGCAGAGTATTAACTTTAAATGTAGAAATTCCATTGAAGATCTTCAAATGGATCTCTGTAGAGTGTGGTAATTATTGCTCCTGAAACTATCAAGGTAAAACTAATACATAATTCACTCTTTTGGGGAGGAAGTTGAAAAAATAGTGAATCACTTCCCTAACATCTTGTATTTTGATGAAAACAATATTAGTTTTCATAAATTTATTGAATATGTTAAATTTCCCTTCATATTTATAATCTACCTTTAACTGGGGCCACTTTGGAACTTTAAGAGTTTTTATGTATGTGTATGTACTGTTATCAAAGTCATTGAGAATTATCACACAGTTCAATTTGCTTTTATATTGAGTGCCGGTAGTTAAATATTTGCACAGTTCAGCAACTTATAGGGTTATTTCTTAATGAGCAATTGTTATCTACTGTTTGAATATGATTTCATAATTTGTTTTACGAATAGCATTTAAAATGTAGATAATATTTAGCTAGTTTGTGTATGAAAATTTTGGGTGACTCAATATGTCTTATTAAAATCATTTGATAACGTTAGTATCCTTTATAGTTGTATTTTCAAAGAACTAAATTAGTCATGATTATAAGACATTTGAAATTTTTTTAAGAATTCTTTTATTTAATTTTATTTATTATTTTTAAAATTTGATCAGGGAGAGATAGAGAGAGAGAGAGGGAAAGTGAAAAAGCAAACCACCAGGTCCAGGACTCAAACCATGGCCAACCATGTGGGAATCCAGCACTTTAACCATATGCCACCTGCTGGCCTTGAAACATTTGAAATTTAAATTTCACCATTTTTTTTAGAGAGAGATTTTTTTGCTATAGGGTGTGTACACTCATCAGAGAGACAGAGACAGAAAATGAGAAAGCACCCTCCATGGGGAATGGCCACACTACAGTCCCTGCTTCTCCAGTCTCCTCTTTGGATTTTGAGCATGCAGGCACATGCGCGGGTGTGAGTTTTAAGCCACTGGGTCCAGGACGTGAACCACGGTTGATTACGTGGGAGTCCTGCAACATAACCATTACTCTAACTGCTGGTCCCTAAATTTCAACAGTTTTTGGGATGAAAAAGTTTTTAATAGTATTTTGGGGTTTTGAAAAGCTGTTATTTAGGTTAAATATTTTTAAATACAGAGGTTAGATTACCTGTTATAGAATTAGTAGTATTAGGAGTACTATTGCTTGATTTATTTATTCTGAATCTTGAAGCATTGTTCTTTTCTGAAGGATACTTAAAAATTGTGACTTTTGTAGAGATTTTCATATTTTAAAAATAGTAGAGCTTGCAGATGGCATGGTGATTAAGGTGCTGGACTCCTACATGACTTGCTTTCTCACTTTCCCTCTCTGTCTTTCTCTGGTCAAATTAAAACTATGTAATAGTGAATAATAAAATAAAATAATTCTTTAAAAATATTAGTAATAGTGATAAATAAAATAAAATAATTCTTTAAAAATATTATAACACTCTCCTTCAAATATCAACCATCTATTAAATGTCTAAGTTTTTTTTTTTTTCCTTTTCTTTTTTTTGGGGAAGTTTTTGCTATAGGGCGCATGCACTTGCCAGAAAGAAGGAGAGAGTCAGAGAGACAGAAAATGAGAAATCACCCCTCAGGGAGGATGACCACACCGCAAATCCTTCTACTCCTTTCTCCTCTAGGATCTTGGGCATGCACACACATGCGCCCGGTGTGAATTTAAGCCACCGGATCTCAGACTCAAACCGTGGTCGAATACGTGGGAGTCCAGCGACATAGCCATTATGCCAACTGCTGGTCCCTTAAATGTCTAAGTATTAGTTAATATATTATTACATGTATTACACCATCATGTTAGGTCTTTTGTGATTAAAAATAAAAAGTCATAGTTACAACAAACAAAGTTTATTAGGAGTGAAATAACGTAATTCATTGAAAATAGCATTTTGTTTCTAAACCAGCAGCTAATTACAGCAGCTGTAAAAATAACAATACCACCAAATTCTGAATAGCTTCAAGCTCTTTTTAAAAAAATATGTAATTTTATTTGTCATACAAGTTCTAATCATATTTTTATCTTCTGACAGATGGTTTATATTCTTATAAATGTTATTCTTATAACATTTAAAAGATCTAATTAAGGCAGCTTTTAAAAAAATATTTATCTGACAATTTTCCTTGCATTCTTTTAACTTTCACTCTTTTTAAAGTCTCTTTTTATAACTTGGTGCTATATTGAAATATAATATTATTTTAATGAACTAACGACATTTACATTTTCTCTTGTGAACATTTTCAGTTCTCGGTACTTTGTTTTCTTCTTATTTTTTCCATCCCATGAATAAAATAGAGTAATAGTTGCCACCTAAAGTGAATAATATGTCATATAATGATGCTTTCCTATCTCCATGGAGCACTCAAAGAGAATTATGTATTTTTCCTCATTCTTTTAGAAAAAGACATACTTATTTTTTAAAAAATCCATTGTGTTTTACAGTGGTATCTAACTTAAAAAGTCTTTTGTATTAAATTTCTATATAATTTTTCATGATGAGAAGATCATCATCATTAGATTTAATATTTTGGGATGTAATTAAGGAAAAATTCTTCTTAGCCTTCTATTATTAAATAACTTATAGCAGAAAGTATAACTTACTATTACCATTCATCTAAAATACATAATAATAATATTATAAATTATTATTAGTAATTATTAGCAGTTTTTTTGTGGGATCATTGGTGAGGATATATAAAGCAAATATACAATATTCTTCTCAATATTTTTTCAATGATATCTTCTTTTAGGCTACAAGGAGAAAGTAAGCAGGTGATGGAATATAGGAAAAGGCTGGATGAAATTATCTGTTGGTTAACAAAGGCTGAGACAGCTCTGCAGAAGAGATCAACCATGGATCTGGAAGAAAACCTGCAAGAATTAAGAGTAAGTAGTTTATTTGTCTCTATACATTAGGCTGTTGGAAAAAGTCATGATGTATTTTTCTATGTTTTTCTGTGTAATAATGCATCACGACTTACCTGACAACCCAGTATTTGCCACTGCCTTTTGAAGCAGCTATGTTACACTCAAGAATAAGAAGACCAGCAGTTAGCATAATGGCTATGTTGCTGGACTTCCATGTAGTCAACTGTGGTTCAAGTCCTGGACCTGGTGGCTTAAACTCATGCTGGGCACGTGTGCGTGTGTGCCCAAGATCCTGAAAGGAGAATAGAGGAGAAGGGATTGCAGCATGGCCATCCCCCCGAGGGGTGATTTCTCGCTTTCTGTCTCTCTCTGTCTGTCTGGCGAGCGCACGCGCCCTAGAGCAAAAACCTCTCCAAAAAAAAAAAAAAAGAATAAGATACTGTATGACTGAAAAAGAATAGGGAAATAAACTTTTTATTTAGTCGCAAATGTGGTAAACTTGAGATATATATATATATATACACACACACACACACATACACACGTATATGCACACACATATACACACATACATATATACACACATATATACATGTACACACATGTACACACATGTATATATATATATATACTTATTTTTTTAAAGAGGAGCTATAATTTTTCACTCACATGAAGAAGACAAACCATTGTGGGCTCAGTACGGTATTAGACCAAACGTTTTTAGGATATTTTACACCAAGTTTATTATCTTAGAATATAATAAGTCTATGAAGTATAGTTTATTGCTTTTAGATTTGAAAGATAATTACTGGTTGCTGTCTACAAAATTGAATTCTGCACGTGACTTGAGTAATTCACTGCAGCTTATTATAAGCTTAGTGCCATGGTGGTATTAATTACATTTTCCTTATTGATTTGCAAGTACAAGTTTTTTTATAGTTGTATATGTATACAATATATAAAAATACATAAAACATATAGATATGTTAATATATCCAAATCTTTATAAATTTTATATCCATCAATGTTTAGAATTTTTGTTTTAATTAAAATTCTTATTGCAGAACAGTAAATATAATGTGCTTACATTTTTATTAAAAAAGGAATTGTTCATAATCACATATACGCACACATGCATGCATAAAAGTGCATGGAAAGGTACTTACTAATTTAATAAGAGATTTTTTTCTGTAATGGAGTATAACTAAAGAATTGAGAAAGAAAATCTTCATAAAGAAAAATATTATGTGGCAAATATTAAGATTTCTTTTCAGAATGTAACAATATCTGATCGACTTATTCCTGTTTAATTTAAAAAATTCAAGTTTTCTTAGAATGTCCCTTTTGAGAACAATATGGGTAGAGTTACAAAGAGTAGGGCATTATATTAGGGCAGAATAGCAAGGTAGAGATAAAGACAGAATGCTAAATTAGCAATGTAAATATTATATAACATAATATGACAGCTAAGAGACAGAGCAGAGTGGGGGAGAGCACGTTTTGTCCATGTGCACACCTGTGAAGGTGTGTGCTCATGCCTCTGTCTGTTACAGCTTGTTAGCATGAGTTCAAGCTTCTTATAAGTTTAATTTCCATTTAAGAAATTAAAAATTCCCATTTATGAGAATATTTTCCAAACAGACTTCTAATACAGCTCTTGAACTTTCTCTTGTATAACAACCTTCTAACCAAACCTGTCTTCTGTCTTTTTTAGAACTTATCACAGGAAATGGAAGTACAAGCTGAAAACCTCAAATGGCTGAATAGAACGGAGTTGGAAATGCTTTCAGATAAAAATCTGAGTTTACACGAAAGAGAGAAAATTTTGGAAAGTCTAAGAACTGTAAATACAACATGGAATAAGGTATGCATACAGAATTATAATATGCTTTTCTTGTTTATTGATTTTGTTGTTAAAAAAGTGGGATCATGCGATTGTTTTACTTTTGTTTGGCAGTTTTTTGCTATAGGGCATGTGTGCTTGCTGGAGAGACCGAGATACACAGAGACACATAGTGAGAAATCACTCTCCCACCCCTGAGGGGATGGCATGCCACAGTTTCTTCTCCTCCATTCTCCTCTTGGGATTTTGGATAGGCATTGAAATATAATATTATTTTAATGAACTAACGACATTTACATTTTCTCTTGTGAACATTTTCAGTTCTCGGTACTTTGTTTTCTTCTTATTTTTTCCATCCCATGAATAAAATAGAGTAATAGTTGCCACCTAAAGTGAATAATATGTCATATAATGATGCTTTCCTATCTCCATGGAGCACTCAAAGAGAATTATGTATTTTTCCTCATTCTTTTAGAAAAAGACATACTTATTTTTTAAAAAATCCATTGTGTTTTACAGTGGTATCTAACTTAAAAAGTCTTTTGTATTAAATTTCTATATAATTTTTCATGATGAGAAGATGATCCTCATTAGATTTAATATTTTGGGATGTAATTAAGGAAAAATTCTTCTTAGCCTTCTATTATTAAATAACTTACAGCAGAAAGTATAACTTACTATTACCATTCATCTAAAATACATAATAATAATATTATAAATTATTATTAGTAATTATTAGCAGTTTTTTTGTGGGATCATTGGTGAGGATATATAAAGCAAATATACAATATTCTCAATATTTTTCAATGATACATTTTTTTAGGCTACAAGGAGAAAGTAAGCAGGTGATGGAATATAGGAAAAGGCTGGATGAAATTATCTGTTGGTTAACAAAGGCTGAGACAGCTCTGCAGAAGAGATCAACCATGGATCTGGAAGAAAACCTGCAAGAATTAAGAGTAAGTAGTTTATTTGTCTCTATACATTAGGCTGTTGGAAAAAGTCATGATGTATTTTTCTATGTTTTTCTGTGTAATAATGCATCACGACTTACCTGACAACCCAGTATTTGCCACTGCCTTTTGAAGCAGCTATGTTACACTCAAGAATAAGAAGACCAGCACTTAGCATAATGGCTATGTCGCTGGACTTCCATGTAGTCAACTGTGGTTCAAGTCCTGGACCTGGTGGCTTAAACTCATGCTGGGCACGTGTGCGTGTGTGCCCAAGATCCTGAAAGGAGAATAGAGGAGAAGGGATTGCAGCATGGCCATCCCCCCGAGGGGTGATTTCTCGCTTTCTGTCTCTTTGTCTCTCTCTGCAAGTGCACACACCCTATAGAAAAAAATCTCTCCAAAAAAAAAAAAAAAGAATAAGATACTGTATGACTGAAAAAGAATAGGGAAATAAACTTTTTATTTAGTCGCAAATGTGGTAAACTTGAGATATATATATATATATACACACACACACACACATACACACGTATATGCACACACATATACACACATACATATATACACACATATATACATGTACACACATGTACACACATGTATATATATATATATACTTATTTTTTTAAAGAGTAGCTATAATTTTTCACTCACATGAAGAAGACAAACCATTGTGGGCTCAGTACGGTATTAGACCAAACGTTTTTAGGATATTTTACACCAAGTTTATTATCTTAGAATATAATAAGTCTATGAAGTATAGTTTATTGCTTTTAGATTTGAAAGATAATTACTGGTTGCTGTCTACAAAATTGAATTCTGCACGTGACTTGAGTAATTCACTGCAGCTTATTATAAGCTTAGTGCCATGGTGGTATTAATTACATTTTCCTTATTGATTTGCAAGTACAAGTTTTTTTATAGTTGTATATGTATACAATATATAAAAATACATAAAACATATAGATATGTTAATATATCCAAATCTTTATAAATTTTATATCCATCAATGTTTAGAATTTTTGTTTTAATTAAAATTCTTATTGCAGAACAGTAAATATAATGTGCTTACATTTTTATTAAAAAAGGAATTGTTCATAATCACATATACGCACACATGCATGCATAAAAGTGCATGGAAAGGTACTTACTAATTTAATAAGAGATTTTTTTCTGTAATGGAGTATAACTAAAGAATTGAGAAAGAAAATCTTCATAAAGAAAAATGTTATGTGGCAAATATTAAGATTTCTTTTCAGAATGTAACAATATCTGATCGACTTATTCCTGTTTAATTTAAAAAATTCAAGTTTTCTTAGAATGTCCCTTTTGAGAACAATATGGGTAGAGTTACAAAGAGTAGGGCATTATATTAGGGCAGAATAGCAAGGTAGAGATAAAGACAGAATGCTAAATTAGCAATGTAAATATTATATAACATAATATGACAGCTAAGAGACAGAGCAGAGTGGGGGAGAGCACGTTTTGTCCATGTGCACACCTGTGAAGGTGTGTGCTCATGCCTCTGTCTGTTACAGCTTGTTAGCATGAGTTCAAGCTTCTTATAAGTTTAATTTCCATTTAAGAAATTAAAAATTCCCATTTATGAGAATATTTTCCAAACAGACTTCTAATACAGCTCTTGAACTTTCTCTTGTATAACAACCTTCTAACCAAACCTGTCTTCTGTCTTTTTTAGAACTTATCACAGGAAATGGAAGTACAAGCTGAAAACCTCAAATGGCTGAATAGAACGGAGTTGGAAATGCTTTCAGATAAAAATCTGAGTTTACACGAAAGAGAGAAAATTTTGGAAAGTCTAAGAACTGTAAATACAACATGGAATAAGGTATGCATACAGAATTATAATATGCTTTTCTTGTTTATTGATTTTGTTGTTAAAAAAGTGGGATCATGCGATTGTTTTACTTTTGTTTGGCAGTTTTTTGCTATAGGGCATGTGTGTTTGCTGGAGAGACCGAGACACACAGAGACACATAGTGAGAAATCACTCTCCCACCCCTGAGGGGATGGCATGCCACAGTTTCTTCTCCTCCATTCTCCTCTTGGGATTTTGGATAGGCATGCACATACTCCTGGCGTGATTTTCAAGCCTCCAGATCCAGAACTTGAACCAGAGTTGGCCATGTGGGAATCCAGCAATGTAACTGCTATGCTGTTTGCTGGTCCTGCAATTGTTTTATTTTTAAGTATATCCAAATATGGGTATACTGGGGCCAGCAGGTGGCATGGTGGTTAAGGTGTTAGACACCCAATGGCTGACCGCAGTTTGAGCCCAGGCCTAGAGGCTTGCTTTATCCTCCTTACCCTTGTCTTTCTTTGGTGAGTGCACATGCTTTATAGCAAATAGTGCAAGTAATAATAATAAGAAATACAAATAAATAAATAATTGTTTAAAAAATGGGTACCCTTTACTAATGCTTTTAATTAAAAGTTCAAAATGAATTAATTCAAAAAGTTCATGGAGGGACCAGCAGATGGTGTAATGGTTACATCACTGGACTCCCACATGGTTGACCACAGTTTGAGTGCTGGACCTGGTGGATTAAAACACACCGGGTGTATGTGTGTGCATGCCAAAATCCTGAGAGTGGAAGAGAAGGGATTGCAGCGTGGCCATCCTCCCTGGGGGGGAGGGGGGTGATTTCTTGCTTCCTGTCTGTCTCTCCAGTGAGTGCACATAGCCTATAACAAAAATCTAAAAAGGAAAAAAAGGTTACATTCTTGCAATATTCCTATAGCTGCAAGACAGAGGTGGATTGAGTTATCCTAAGAATCAAATGAAGCAGGCATCAGGGAAGACAGAAACAATGAATTCAGATCTGGGCAAATCTCACTCTCTGATTGGTAGAGATGAGTGGACTGAAAATACGTCTTTGTGAGTTTTTAGCCTCTCAAAAGTCCATGTGGTAAATAAGTCATTGGAAAGCAGGATTCAGGGAGAGATTCCAGGTGAAGGGTAAGAAGAATAAAAAGTCTAGCCCATATAGTATGTTGGTACTTGATGGTTGGGCAGAGGAGAATAAGTTGGTAAAGGGGACTTAGAGGAGCAGGCAGAGCAGGAAAGAGAGGCTCACAGAGTATCACCAAAACGAGGACGGAGAGTGGACAGATGAGATGATGAGAGGTGTCAGGGCAGCTGAGCACTAGTTAGAATTCTTGGTAATATTAATGAAATGAAAGGATCAAAGATTGCAATGGATATTGAAGGTGGAGACAGAGCGTAGGCATTAAGGGCAAAGAAAAATGACAGAGCTATAGTGCAGCAGAAAATCCTCTTTTGAATATATAATCATTTATTTTTTTTTATTCTTCTCTTCCTGTTTGGCTTGATGCTGTAGATGTGCAGAGAAGTGCCTAGCCTATTGAAGGAACAGACCCAGGAACCCTGTTCTGTTTCACAGACAAGGATTGCTGGTAAGATACGATTTATTTCACTAACAGCAACATTTTACGATATGTGCAGCATATAGGGATTTTTAAAAACTCATTTCAAGGGAACCAGCAGTTAGCGTAATGGCTATGTCGCTGGACTCCCATGTAGTTCACTGCGGTTTGCGTCCCGGAGGCTTAAAACTCACACCGGGCGTGTGTGCGTGAGTGCCCAAGATCCCGAGAGGAGAATGGAGGAGAAGGGATTTTGGCATGACCATCCCCCCTAGGGGGTGATTTCTCGCTTTCTATCTCTATGTCTCTCTCTGTCTGTCTGGCAAGTGTGCGCGCCCTATAGCAAAAATCTCTCCAAAAAAAAAAAAAAAACCAAAAAACCTCAATTCAAAACATCATGCAATTGTGGTTATTCTACTTTATATTATTTGGAAAGACATCCTTGGTTGCCCAGTATGGGCAAGACATTCCCTCCCATGGTCGACAGGACTTACCTTTCCCTGGACTGGGCATCTGCAGGTCCTGCAAAAGGAAAGGAGAGACTCGGTGGAAAAATCAAGGACAGATTTTCTGGATTCATGCGTTTTTTTAGAACATTGACTATAGCTCTCTATGCTCACAAGTGTTTGCATGTGTGCCTAGACCCTGTTTGTGACTGAGAACCAAAGGTTTAGCTATCCTTGGAGCAGGTGGGAAGTGGGGATTTAGATTCTCCATCCCAGGGGAGCTGTGCTCCCTTAGATATGGAGAAAG
>NW_006199342.1:1374458-1449446 GCF_000334495.1 Tupaia belangeri chinensis
AGAGTGTTTCTTCACTATTTCTTTCTATTTATTTTCCTTCTCTCTTTGGCCAGATTAGATTGCATGCTGTAAGGCTGTTGTGAACACTGCTTTGCAGGCCATCTGCTACACCTTGACCCCTCTCCCTGCTGAGTCACTGGTAGAACCCCCAGTGGTATAAATCCTTGCAAGCCACCTGTTTTGTGCCAGCTGCTACTTCTACTGCTACTGATTCCTCCTCCTTTTCTCTCCTTCTTCCTTCCTATCCCCTCCTTCCCCTTCCCTCCTTCTCTACCTCCCACCTATACCTCTGACCTCCTACCACCTACCTGCTATTTCTGACCTCCTCTTTTACTCTACATCTTCCACCTCTTCCTCTTTGGTCCTTTTATTTATTTCTTTTCTTTTTCTTCTCCTCTTCTTCCTCCTTTCCTGAGGAGTTGGAAGAAGAAATTTTTTTCCTTCTTTTTTTTTGAATTATAAGCTTATTAAGGGCTAAGTTTGTGTTCTGTGTTACTTATATTTCCTGGTACCTTGCTCAAGAAATATCTGGAACCTGATCAGTTTTCTCTGAGTTGACCTTTGGATTCTTACAAATACAAGCTCAACTTCAAAACCACAGGGAAAATATTTGATGCATTTAATAAAATAGTAATGGGTTGTCTCACTTGTAAAACATGAGATGGCAAAGGAGCAGGCAGTATTTGAACGCATATTTAGAAGTATAAAGACCCAACACCAAAACCACCCATTCTGTTAGGATGACAGTGCATTCTTAACAAGGTCGTCATCCCTGGGACAGGTGTGGGACCCGAAGCTAATCTTAGTGAATCCTTCTCATCCTGTGCACTGTTTTTTGTTTTTGTAGGCTTTTGCCATCTGGTATTTATGCTCATGGAGAGAGACAGAGAGAGGGAAAGTAAAAAAATCACCCCCTGAGGGGATGGCTATGCTACAATCCCTTCTTTTCCATATTCCTTTTGGGATTTTGGGCATGCGTGCGCATGGACCAGTTGGATTTTTCAAGCTGCTGGGTCTGGGGCTCAAACTGCAATTGGTCGTGTGGGAGTCCAGCACTTTAACCACCACACCACGTGCTGGGCCCATGTACAAGAGTTGTTCCTTCGGCAACACGACCCATGTGTGTGTGTGTGTATGTGTGTGTGTGTGTGTGTGTGTGTGTGTGTGTATAAACAAAACTAGCCACATAAAAGAATGAGTCAGTGGCAGTGAGTATACTCACGATGTTGGGCAACCACTGCCTCTCTCTAGTTCTAAAATATTTCCTTCACACCATGTAAACCTTCTTACTCATGAAGCAATTTCTCCCTATTCCCGCCTACTTCTAGCCTTTGGAAACCACCAGTCTGCATTCTGTGGTTATGGATTTATCTACTCTGGATATTTTATTTGAATTAGTGTATATTTTAGTTCACTTGGAATGTTTTTGAGGTTCATCCCTCCAAGCTGCTTGCTGACTCTACTCATATCAGAGCCATAACTGTTCATCTCAAATGGGTACTCAGAATTGATAGTCAATAGTACTGTATCTTCTTTCTTGATACTAATTTCTCAGGTAATGACCTCATCTCATTTTTACAAGAAAGAAATGTATTTCCCTCCTATACAGAGGAAGAAATATTTCCCTTTCCTCCCTAAGATCTACTCCCCCACTTGTGCCTTGAATCACATCTTTTCTTGGCTTTTTAATTCTCTGTTTTTCCTCCGACTTCTCTGGATTATTCCATGGCCATCTACTTGGATGTATGAAGCTCCAGTGTATTCATTTATACTGGTGGACAGTATTCCCTTGTATGGGTAAACTGCTGTCCTCAGAATGCTCTTCTCTGTCTAGACTCAACAGCATGATTGTGGACACTTGACCTTGACATGACTCAGCCGGCTTTTAGGCCAACGAACGTGGACTCATCCCCAACTCCTCTGGATATTGTTTCCAGGAGTCAGCAAGTTGTGTCATTCTGTGTCCTGTCCCAACCACTTCTCTGGTCTCGAGCATCCGCATTTTTCATCATCCTGACTCTATTCTTACCTTATCATCCCTCCATAATCTGTTCTTCTGATACCAGCTACAGGGATGCTTTATAACATAATTTTGTTTGCGTTGCTTTTTCTCACAATTTTTAAATCACTCTCATCCACATAAGTGAATTCCAAGGTCACCCATGGTCCAGAAGACCATGTGCAGTCTGCCTGCTGCCGGTCTCTGTAATCTTACTTCTTACTACTTTTCTTTTTGTTTGTTCTGGTTTTCTTGCTGTTTCAAACATGCCGAGAGCATTTTCAGTCTAGTCCTTAAGCTTACTGTTCTTTTTTCTTCCACAGATGCCTTTCCTTAAGATATTTGCAGGTTTCACACACTCACATCCTTCCAATTCTCCCCTCAAATATCATACTTTTTCATATGGACTTTTCCTGCCCACCGTAACTCAGATGCATGCTGACTCTCTCTGTCTTTTGACATTGGTTTTACTTCCTGACATATGAGAAGACTTCTAAAAGCTTGTGGAAAAAAGGAATTGAAGTAGGAGTTTATTTTCGTGTAAACATTTTTTGAAATCCATGTAGTTTTTTCATAATAGGCATTTTTCATAAACTTTTTGAAGACATCATCTATTTCCATCTCCTCCATTGGAATGCAAGTGCACTGGCTTTGTCTTGCACACTCTCATGCCCACAGCATCTTTGATAGAACAGTACCTTGCACGCAGTAGGTCAAAATAAGTATCTAGTGAATTGAAACAATGAATTTAAAACATTTGCCTTAAGGTGCATATGCTTGCTGGAGAGATAGAGAGAAGGAAAGTGAGAAAGCATCCCCCAGAGGGATGGCCACTCTGCATTCTCCTCTCCACTGTTCTACTTTAGGAATTCTGGGTACATGCATATACACATCCATGTATGCACGTCTAGCATGTCTGTCAAGCCATGACCTTGCAGCTGTCCCTGTGGGATCTGTCTGATCCAATCACTATGCCATGGGCTGGCCTGAAACAATGCATTTTTGAAATAATACAAAGAAAGCTATATTTTATTTATTTTATTTTTTATTTATTTTTTATTTTTTGGAGAGGTTTTTGCTATAGGGCACATGTGCTCACCAGAAAGAGAGAGATAGAAAGACAGAAAGCTAGAAATCACCCTCCAGGGGTGATGGCCACGCCGCAATCTCTTCTCCTCCATTCTTCTCTCAGGATCTTGGGCACACATGCACACACGCCTGGCATGAGTTTAAGCCTCCAGATCTGAGATTCAAACTGTGGAAGACTACATGGGAGTCCAGTGACATAACCATTATGCCATCTACTGGTCCCAAGAAAGCTATATTTTAGACTGACCAGAAAGATGTGTGAATTTCTTCAGGGTATATACCTAGAAGTGGGATCTCTGGGGTGTAGGACCCAGGTGCCTTCTATTTCACTAAGCACTGCTTCAGTGCTATCTAGCCTGCTTGGTCCAGTTCGTGTTCCTGCTGGCTGTGTGTGTTCTTGTTCTACATTGTTATTGTGGCCCCAACATTTTGTTCTCAGGACCCTTTCACAATCACTGAAGTTTCCCAAAGAGCTTTTGCTGATGTAAATTATATCTATCAATATTTACCTAATTGGAAAAAAGTTCAAAATAATTTATTAATTTATTTTAAAATAACAATAATAAATTCATAATGTTAACGAAAGTAACATGTTAGAAAAGTGACATTGCTGTATATCATTTACATCAAAAAATGTAAAAAAAATAAATAAAATGACATTGTTTTGCATTTTTCAAAATTTCTTAAAGAATATCTGGCTTAGGGTCAGTCAGGTGGAGTGGTGGTTAAGCTGGCTAGATCTCACATGGCCGACTGTGTAGTTTGAGTCCTGGACTTGGTGACTTGAAAGTCACACAAGGCATAGGAATGTATGTGTCCAAAATCCCAAGAGAGGAGAGTCGAGATGGGATTGCGGTGTAGTCAGCCCTGCCAGAGGTGTGTGTGTGTGTGTGTGTGTGTGTGTGTGTGTGTGTGGTGATTTCTCACTTTTGCTCTCTTTTTCTCTCTGTCTCTGGTGAGCACATGCACCCTATAGCAAAACCGGAAAATTTTTTTTTTTAAAGTTTGGCTTAATCGAAGACTACTAGATTTTCATATCTGCTTCTGCATTTGATCTGTCATGATTTCACATGTAAAGCAGTGCTAATTTTTAAATTGTTTGTTTCAGAAAATATAGTTTCTTATGGTAATGGTATAAATATTAGATCATCAAGAAAGTCATGATGTAATTTTCTATGCAAAAATGCATGACTTTCCTGACAACCCAATATATTAGCGAATATATTTATAGACTGTTATGTAGGTAATTTACAATGATATCGAGAAAGAATGAAATGTGTTCATTTTATAAGGATATGAAAAAAGAATAGAACATTATGAATAAGTCGGCTTTATAATTAAGGCCAAATACACCTTGACAAAATAAAACAATTCTGATTTTCTCATAATTGACATATTTCTTATTTTATTTCCTCTTAAGTGTCACTGTTGATTACATCTGAGTTATTGGTCCTCTAGAATGTTGTGCGATTAGAATGTTATGGCTATCAAAGTCATAGAAATCTCTGTAGGAATGATAGATTTCATACTCTTGCAGTATGAAAACATTAAAACCTATTGGAGTTCTTTCACTTACACTAAGTTCTCCCAAAATACACATATACATACCACCATTCACCACCATAATCAAAATAGCCTGTTGATTTCTTCCTGTTTTGCAACATTTTTTATTTCAGCTCATCCTGGCGTCCAAAAGGTGGTGCTAGTATCATCTATGTCAGATATTCCTGTTCAGTCTCATCGCACGTCAGAAATTGCTGTCCCTGCTGATCTGGATAAAACTATAACAGAGCTCGCCGACTGGCTGGTATTGATCGACCAGATGCTGAAGTCCAACATTGTCACTGTTGGGGATGTAGAAGAGATCAAAAAGACAGTTTCCCGAATGAAAGTAGGTGCATGGTGTTAATACTTGTCCTGGAAATACTACAACGCTGAGGCAGACAGGATCTATTTGCGTTTCCTTTGTTTATTGTAACCTGTGAGAGAATGAGGTCTAAAAATTCTCCCACTGTCAAATATTCATCTGGGGCTAACTCCAACAAGAAAAGCTTGCATTTGACATTTGTACCATTAGGATAAGATCAGAGCTTTACTGAATTAAACTCAATGCATTTTAAAAATCTAAAATGATACCATAAGGCTTGGAATGTTAATTTAAATGTAAACTGATGTTACACCGAATGCCTCGTTTGATACAGGATACTTTCTTAAAGCTTCTTTTCAATTTATAATTCATGTGAGCCTGTCTAATTTCTCACTTTAGAAGTGAGAGACTCCTGGGTATAATTTTGTTACTATACATGTGCCATTTTATATCAGTCTGCAAAGTTCTTTTTCTATACTTAACATGTACAAGGTTCTGAAGTATGTGTTGTTTGAAGATGCTGAAAAGAATCTCACAGATAGAAATTGGGAAAGTACAATAAAATAATAACAACTACTGCTAACTTTCAATAGTGTTTAATGTGTGCTGGGCATTTTCCCAAGTATTTTACATTTTATTATCTCACTCACTTCTGTATCAATCTTGGGACGTAGGGATTGTTTTTATCCTCACATTATGAATAAACCCCAACTGAGGGAGCGGTGCTGAGTGCATGTTAATAGACATATATGGAAGGCAGAGTCTAATAAAGGCCAAGACAGGTACGAGCCTGGTTAGGAGAGTTGAGGCAAGGAAGGGATGACTTCTACCGTAACAGGTAGCAGACTATGTGGGATTTTGGCATCTGGACATTAAGATACAAGAGGTGAGGCAGAGTCAGGAGTATGAGGCCAACATTTTTGCAATGAGAAAACAGTGGGAGGGGATAGCCAGTGGTGCAGCAGTAGAATGTGACCATCTGCGAGGCAATCCCATGTGGGAAGGTGCTCTCGTTCCAGTTCAGAGACTTCCTTCTGTATGTTGGGCATATTTACTCATGATTTGGGGCTGGCCAAAGGCTGGGGGAGATTGCAGTTTCAAGAGCCTTTTGAGGGTACCGTCTCTCCCTCTGTATCTTTCTCTTGCTTATTGAATGAATGAATGAAAAAATAAGTAAACTTTTTTAAAAAATATAGTTTGAAGTCAAATAGGAAAGACAGTTTCAGGTCACTTTGTGAAGGAACCTACAGGTCATACAAAGCCTCTTGGACTCTCAGTCTGTAAGAGATTGGCAAGCATCTTTTTTCCCAGTTCCTTTCTTTTGTTAAATTGCAGCTGGGACCTGATATCAGTGCTCAGCTTTCTTAAGAAGATGAAGATGGATTGGAGGCAAGAGATGCTTAAATCAATGAAAAGAGCCCTTTCTGAATAGCTAAGATGATGCTATTGCAATTAGCAGAAATAAGGAATAGAAAAAACGGAGTGTGAATGAGGGTTTGAGTGATTCAGTTTTGAATATGCTGTGTGCGTTGAGGAGCCCTTCTGCCATTTAGAAGGATGTGATTGGTATTGACCTTAATGTGCTTTGGGGTTCAGAATCAGAAGTTGTGAGTGGCCCCTTTAAAAATGATCTATGATATGACAGGTGTACCTACAGTTGACAAAATTAGCTATAAAGAGGAAGGGTTGGGAGAATCTTTTGCCACTATTTGCACTTAACTATAATTGCATTTTTTATTACTACAAGAAGCCTTTATGACTATGTATTAGTTCGGTAGGTAAAACACCCATTTCCTGGCATTGCTACTGTTTCTTCTGTGTTTATGAGTAACAAGAGCTTTATACTATATGTAGAACAACAGCTTTTTCATCTAATAGGACTAAATTTCAGTGAACCCAGTTAGAACCTTCGCACTATGCCCCTCCCATTCCTACCGGTGACATCGGTTTGTGTCTATTTCTGTTGTGGAGCAGATATGCAAGGCATTAGCAGTAGCAATAACTGCTAATGTGTCCAGGGTTTTTTTTTTTTTTTAATTTCAAAAGGAGTTTCTTAGCTTACTAAGGCTTGATATAACTGAGCCATGAATGCTTTATTATTTCTTTTTGTGAAAACTGTTGATAAAACCCAGAGAAGTTTAGTGCTTTATCTGGTAACCCAGGAGGTAAGTGAAAGAGCTAAGAGTTGAGCCAAGATCTCTGACTCTGATCACGGTTCTTTCTCTACCACGTCACTGATGCCTTGTTATGCCCTAGCGGGGGAAAACAGCGTTGATGTTCACACACCTGTTTTGTTTAGTTAGTGAAATATTTCTATTGTATGGCTGATTCACCTCTGTTAATACTTACTTCTTAACAGATCACGAAGGCCGACTTAGAACAGCGCCATCCCCAGCTTGATTATGTTTTCACTTTGGCACAGAATTTGAAAAACAAAGCTTCCAGTTCAGATGTGAGAACAGCAATCACAGAAAAGTGTAAGTTTTGTGAGAACAAAAAAAGTATGTACGATCATCCACTTTCCCAGCAAATGGTAACACACACATATACCACATACAGATACATGATCTCAGTGCTAAACCCGCACGGGCAGTTCCTGGGTTTGTGTTTTGAGGCTTCCCTGTACATGCTGGACTGGTTGTTCAGATACCTGTCTCTGTCTCTCTCAGAAGAAATAAATTAATAAAAACTTGAAAAAATGCTATTCAGGGTCCAGCAGATGG
This sequence comes from Tupaia belangeri chinensis, assembly GCF_000334495.1. Classification (NCBI taxonomy): domain Eukaryota; kingdom Metazoa; phylum Chordata; class Mammalia; order Scandentia; family Tupaiidae; genus Tupaia; species Tupaia belangeri. The sequence continues at coordinate 1,382,137 of NW_006199342.1, forward strand.
CATGGTGGTTGAGGTGCTGGACTCCCGCATAGCTGATCATAGTTTGAGTCCTGGACCTGGAGGCTTGCATCCTTACTTTCTCTCTCTCGCTCTCCCCCGCCTTCTCTGGTGATAGCAAATAAATAAAAAATAATGAAATTAAATAATTCTTAAAAAAAACACTATTCAGCTAGAAAATAATGTATTTAATGTTTGATACACTTTTTAGATGAAGAGATATATTAGGATCTTTGGAAAAGTCATGACGTATTTTTCTATTCAAAAACTCAATAGCTTTTATTACTTTTTTTGGATATTTTTACAACTGCCAGTGAATTCTTTAAAGTATTAACATAATTATTTTTAAGTAATTACTTACACATTAGTATTTTTTCTCTTAGCTCAGAATTTATTTTAAAGGAAATAAAAGCAATAACAAAAAATAAAGGAACCCTTATGGAATTAAATAAATCCTCCAGTTATGTTTTATTCACTAAAACCAGGTATTTTAACTCACCTTCCCAAAATTTAATCCACAAACATGTAATGAGCAACTCTGTGCCTAGGTGACTCGCACTAACTTGGGAATACTTTAGTTAAAAACAAATTAAGACCGGGGGACCAGCAGTTAGCGTAATGGCTATGTTGCTGAACTCCCACATAGTTGACCGTGGTTCGCGTCCTGGACCCTGTGGCTTAAACTCACGCCGGGCACGTGTGCATGCGTGCCCAAGATCGCGAGAGGAGAGTGGAGGAGAAGGGATTGCGGTGTGACCATCCCCCCTTGGGGGTGGATTTTTCACTTTTTATCTCTCTGTCTGTCTCTGTCTGTCTGGGTGCACGTGCCCTAAAGCAAAAACCTCTACAAAAAACAAACAAACAAACAAACAAATTAAGACCAAAAACAAACAGAGAAAGCAACAACAAAGATCGCTTTTGGAGTTTGAGGTTTAGCTCTGACGCCTCTGTTAAATCTCCATGGCATACAAAACACAGTCTAAATTGTCAAGGATGACATCTGGTGACTGTCACAGTTTGCTCTTATCGTCCCCTCTGTCACTACAGCCCTCGACCTCATGTGTAATGATTCTGTACTGTGTATCTTCTTTAAAACGTCCTGACATTTCTTGGTCTCCGCACTCTTATTCACTGCATTCCCCCCGCCCCCTTAGCCTTTTCTCCCCAGGTGAAATTCTACTCAGCAGCTAAAATGTCACCTGCTTTGTGAAGTCTTCCCCCCCCTTCTGGTCCCTGGTGAACTGCATTTTCTGGCTTTAGCTCTTGCTATGGCCTTCCCTCCCATCCTTCATTGTCAACATCATAATATTTTCATGCTCTTGCCCTCCACAGGTAGTGGATCTTCACCTTTCTGGCCCTTGGGCCTCCCACAATACCCAGTACACATTTGGTACTTAATAAATATTTGAGGCCAAATATAAACTGGAAGAAAACGTCAGACTTTTCTTAAGGAAAAATGTCGACTATTCCCCCTGCAAAAAGTGTGTGTTGGTTTCAAAATAAATGTGGTAGCATTAAGGGTATTATGGGAGATGAGTTAGCAATTTTTTCTTTTTTTTTTTAATTTTTGCCACAGAGCATGTGCACTTGCCATAGAAAGACAGAGGAAAAGTGAGACTCCCCTTGGGTGTTGGGAGAAGGATGGCCACGCTGCAATCACCTCGCCTCCATTCTCTTTTCAGGATTTTGGACATGCACATATATGAGCCTACTGTGTTTTCCAGGCTGCTGGGTCCAGGACTCAAACTGCAGAGTTGTCCATGTGGGATCCAGTAGTCTTTACCACCATGCCACCTGCTGGCCCCAGAAAAGAAAGCATTTTAACGTATCTTAATAACCTAGTTTGAACCTATCTCTTTATGTCTGACATTATTGGCTTATTTTTACTAAAAAGCCATTTTCCTTCTTGTCATTAACTGGTTGTACCTAATACGGAATTTGGAAGTGGTCCTCTTTCCTCTCACCTGGCAGGCACACGTCTGCTTTAAAGAAGCCAAGCTATTTACAAAGCCATCTTCGCTTTACTGCTTTCATCAGTTGAGGCTTCCTTTTTTTAACACCTTTTTTGATAGAGGGTACATACATTCAACAACAAGAGAATAAGAGAGCAGGAAAGGAGAAGGCACACCTTCAAGGGGAATGGTCATGCTGCAGTCCCTTCTCCTCCACATCTTACTGCTTCTATGACTTTGGACATACACGTGCATGTGCCTGGAATGTCTCTCAGGCTACTGGTCCAGATCTCAATCCTCAGAGTCAACTATGTGGAATCCACCAGGCCACAGGGCTAACCCATGTGATGTTTCCTTCCATCACTTCTCAGTCCAAAACTTTTTAAAAGTGTTTTTTTTTTTTTAATAAGACTTTCCTTCTCCTGATTATCTTATTTTTCCCATTCAATGCTGTCTCTGTTTTCTTTGCATTGTGTGTATGTGTGTGTGTGTGTGTGTGTAGGCTGCATAGGCTTCATCATTATTCAATATATTTAAAGAGCTCAGCTGGAGTGTACTACCAATAGTAAACTGTTTTTAGCACTTATTCACAATGAACAAGATAATTTGTCTATTTTTAATGGTAAGCCTGTGATATTTACTGCTGTTTAATATCTTTCATTTTATTTGATGAACACTGGAGAATCTTATTAGCAATAAAATTGGTCATAAATATTTTATGTAACTTTTTAACCGATGAGAATATCATGAGAGATTTGTCCTTTCTATCTTCGAGTTAAAACAAGTTATTTATTTAAATGGTTAAGCAAGGCAGCATAAAATAGATAATATCATTGAACTACTTTTTTGGAATTTTTGCACTTAAGTATAACACAGCTTTTTGAAAGATATTAAGTTGATAATGTCTTAGCTTACTATAACATTATATTATTGCAAGAATCTTATCCAAATATTTCATTGTAATTTTATTGGAATGGTATCTTGAAGTTGAGTTATTTGGGGGAATGCTACTTAACTATAGCCCTTCAGTCTATCTGATATCCTAAGCATCTTCTATAGGTTTTTTCAATGAAAAGTTTATTTGGGCCAGCAGGTGGCATGGTGGTTAAGGTATTGAATCCCACATATCTGATTCCACTATTTGAGTCCCAGACCTGGTGACTTGAAAAATACTCTGGGCATTTGTGTGTACCCAGAATCCTGAGAGGAGAGTGGAGAAGGGATTGCTGTGGGACCATCCTCCTTGGGGGCTGATTTCTCACTGTCCCTTACTCTCTTTCTCTGGTGAGCATACTTGCCCTATGGCAAAAACAAAACAAAACAAAACAAAACAAAGCAAAACAAAAATATTGGAAAAAAAAGTTTATTTATTCCATGAGAGAGACACACCCACAGAAAGAGAGGATTCCTGAGAGAGAGGACTCTGCAATCCACCCCCGGCCTCAGCTAGCCAGAGTCACAAGTGTGAGTGTGCTTGATGTGCCCAGGGTGACCTAGGGATGCCAATCCAGAACGCTCCCATATGGTCTTGGCATCACAGAATATTTTGTTTTCACTGTGTCACCAGTTTTCCCTCTAGTGGTTTGTTTTTAGCCTTCTGCCTAATTACTAGTGAGCTATTGCAGTTATTCAAAGTCATTGTTTACTGGTGCTTCAGTTCAAGATCATGAATTTCCCCTGAAGTAATGAATGAAAAGTTAAGTTTTCTTAAGTCTCCTTCCTTCCTTTAAAGTTCCTTTTAGTCCCCTTCCTTCCTTTCTTCCTTCCTTTCTTTTTATTTAGCTTTTTGCTGTAGAGCATGTGGACTCAATGGAGAGAGAGAGACAGAGAGAAAGAAAGTGAGAAATCACCCCCAGGAAGGATGGTCACGCTACAATCCCTTCTCCTCCATTCTCCTCCTGGGATTTTGGGCATGTTTGCACATATGCCTGGTGTAATTTTCAAGCTGCCAAGTTTGGGACTTGAATCATGGTTGGCAGTGTGGGAATCCAGCACCTTAACTACCATGCCACCTGCTGGCCCCCTTCTTAGATCTCTTCATGTGAAAAGTAGGGAAGGCCCAGCTGTACTAGTGCAGGTAGTATAGAGAGTGCTACTGCACGGTTCTGGAGCCACATGGGAGGCCGGGGTTTGGCTCCTGGGTTGACCTGAACACACCAGGTATGCACACATGTACCTGTGATTTTGGCTGTCTGGGAGGCTGGAGGGAGGGTCATAGGATGGGGAAATTTGGGGGAGGGCTACCTCTCTCTTTCTCTCATGAAAGAAAGAAGTACAATAAACTTAAAAAAATAGAAAACTGACAAGAGGAAGGAAGAAGACAGGAGAAAAGGGGATGAAAGAGCATAGCAACTGAGAAAGAAACAGAAAGTGAGACTGAGAACAAAGGAATAGCGGGAAACAGTGAAAAGAGAGGAAGGCAAAGAGCCAATGGGGAATTTGTATGAACTTGAATATGCTTTACTCTTAGTGTTTCCCTTGAACTTGAACATAAAAATGCTTCTTTTTAGAGAGATTTAATACTATAATAAAACCAATGCAGACAGTATTTTTAAACAATTTGCTTTGTTTTCAAATCAAAGCAACCTTAGAGAATCTTCTGTGAGGAAACAAGTGACTATATTTCTGTCTTAAAGATCTGCCAAAAAGCACCTTAAACACTACCTTCCTCAGACGTGGTTCTATTTGTACAACACTAAGTAGGAAATTATTTACTTTATAACTCCTTGTTGTTTATCATAGTAATTTTTTAAAAGATGTTTTTGATATAGGGCATGTATGATTGCTGGAGAGAAAGAGAGAGAGAGAGAGAGAGAGTGAGAAGGAAAGTGAGAAATTACCCCCCCCCCAAGGGGGATGGTCACACTGCATCCCTTCTCCTCCATTCTCCTGTTAGGATTTTGGGATTGCACACACATGCCTGGCATGATTTTCAAGCCACCAGGCCTGGGAATCAAACTGACTGGGCATGTGAGAATCCAGTGATGTAACTACTGTGCCATCCGCTGGCCCCAAATAGATTTTTTTAAGGTTTTGCCATAGGGAGCATGCACTTACAGAGAGAGACAGTGATAGGGAAAGTGAGAAATCACCCCCTGAGAGGAATGGCCACACTCCAATCCTTTCTACTCTATTCTCCTGCCAGGATTTTGGGCATGCACACACACATACCTGGCACGATTTTCAAGCTGACAGGTCTGGGATTTGAACTGTGGTCGGCCATGTAGGAGTCCAGTGTCTAACCACTATGCCACCTGCTGGCCCCTTTAGTAGATTTTTTTATTGTGAGATGTTTTAGTGCATTTAAAATAGAATTTGATCCAAGATTTTTATTCCCCAGGAGTGGAATCAGAAATATGTCAGTTATATAGCATGACAGACACACATGAAAATTCTTCTAAAATCTATTTATCAACCTGCTTCCTTTCTCTTTTCTATACATACGTATGATATATTTGGGATTAGGTATTTTTTCTATTACCTGATAGTCACTATTTTGATTTTTCAAAATAACTCCTCCCCCAGTGGAAAAGGTGAGGAGCCAGTGGGACAGCACTCAGCATGGCGTGGAGTCACGGCAGCAGCAGCTCGAGGACATGATTATTGACAGTCTTCAGTGGGACGACCACAGGGAAGAGACGGAGGAGCTGATGAGGAAATACGAGGCCCGACTGTACATCCTGCAGCAAGCTCGCCGGGATCCACTTGTCAAACAGATTTCTGATAATCAGGTAAAACTCATTAGATTATTCTGGGCAGTGTCATTTTCTTGAGTGCACTCTTTTCTATCATTTGCTGTAATTTTAGGGCCTTGTCATGATATTTTTATGAGTTCTTCGAAAGCATATTGAAACGTATAGGAAGAAACGTTGGACTTCCACGTAATCGACTGCGGTTCGAGTCCCGGACCCGGTGGCTTAAACTCACGCCGGGAGCATGTGTGCACGTGCCTAAGATCCCGAGAGGAGAATGAAGGAGAAAGCTCTGTGGCGTGGTCATCCCTTCTGGGGGGTGATTTCTCGCTTTCTGTCTGTCTCTCTCTGTCTTTCTGGTGAGCACACACACCCTATAGCAAAAAACCTCTCCAAAAAAAATTATATTTATTTACAAAGCTTCCTAAGACTTTCTTTCGAGGGCTACTATAGTGAACAAATCAGGTAGTAAGTAAGTTAGTTTCTTTTCATACCTTTAAAACCAAACTGTCCTGTCATTATCATTATAGTACCTTTTTCTGTGATCAGTTTGATTATAGAGTTGATAGTATTGAATACTTACGATATTTTTAACATGTTATTTTGATTTCTCTATATAATCATAGAAAATATATTCTTGAATGAGAGGTTGTGGTTGTGAAGTTATATTCTGATTTAACATTTGTTTGTCCTTTCACCTTGCCTAAGGTGGAAGCATCCATTTGTGAAAAATATACTAACAACTCTGTGGGACACAATCTAACACATGAAGAAACATTTTATTCTTTTTCTTAAAATCAGTCAAATCAGAAATTTGTTACAAACAGGATTAAACCCCTTAACAGAGTTTGAACAAAACAATGAAAAACAATGCGCCTGCCCAATATCAGTTATGCTGTGATTTCAGGGCTGTTGAGACTGGACTTTTGGGTCACCAGGAACTTGGCTCACACCCGTTCTCCACTCTGGGAGCACACACTTCATGGTGTGGTGGTTACAGCCTGAATACAGAGAGGCATATGATTATTGGACTGCAGAGGGAATGAGAAACACACTGTTGACCATGAATGAAATACCAGCCATGGAAGACTGGTACCTAAACCATTAAAACCCTCTGAGAGGGAATCAGCAGTTGGTGTAATGGCTAAGTCAATGGACTGCCATGTAGTCAACCACAGTTTGAATCCCAGACCTGGTGGCTTAAACTCACGCCGGGCATGTGTGCGTGTGTGCCCAAGATCCTGAGAGGAGAATGGAGGAGAAGGGATTGTGATGTGGCCATCCCCCGGGGGGTGATTTCTCGCTTTCTATCTCTCTGTCTCTCTCTGTCTTTCTGAAGAGTGCACACACCCTATAGAAAAACCTCTCCCCCCAAAAAACAAACAAACAAAAAAAACAGCCTGAGAGGAGTAGTTTTTAGTAATACTAGTGACTGAGTGGTCAAGTCTAATAGTTATACCTGAAATTACACCGTAGATCTTGCTTCAAGAACTGGGTCCTGGTGATGGCGTCGTCATGGCCTTCGATAATGTCCTGCAGAAACTGCTGGAGGAGTATGCTAATGATGATACAAGGAATGTCAAGGAGACCACTGAGTACTTAAAGTCATCCTGGATCAATCTAAAACAAAGGTAACTCTTAAGGCCCCGACAGATAAATGTGTATTGTCAGGTTGAGAATCTGATTGCTTGGGCTTTCCCATGGAAACGTGCCAAATATATGATTACCGAAAGTGAATTCTATTTTTCCCTGTTTTTATACTGTAATGTGCCAAGTTAGTATTACTCCGCTTAGTGCAGAATGCATGTTTGTATGATGTCTACTTGAATTTTTACAATGGAGCTTTTCCTTGAATAAGTCTAAACCTGGCCAGTGATCATTTTATGTGTTCTGATGTCCTCATGCTTCATGGTGTTATCTAAAACACATTTTGTAGTATTCTGATGAGGTGGAACAGATGTATTTACAGGTGCATCAGGGAAATATTTCCCTAATGATAATTATAATAATGTGCCATTTGGTGGGGACAATCGCAGCTGAGGATTAGGCACACGTGGAGACAACATTAGACCCTGAACATAGTCTATGAGTGTTTAGAATTTCAAGCTAACTTATTTTTTTCTCCATTATTCTATCTAGTCAATATATTTGGAATAGCCTAAAATAGCACAAAGTGTTTAGAAGAGACTTCTGTCACTTGAACACCTAAGGTTTGAGGAACTATAAATAGTGGTTAGCATCTCTTGAAGACTGTATATTTATAGTCATCAGTTTAAAAAGTATTTACTTGAGGATCAGCAGGTGGCAAGGTGGTTAGGGCACTCAACACTCCCATATGACTGACCACAGTTCGAGTCTCGGACCTGGTGGCTTGCTTTCTCACTTTCCCACTCTCTCTTTCTCTTTCTCTGTGTCTCTTTCTGGTTAAACAAAAATAAATGAATGAATAGATAAAAAAATAAATGAATAATTCTTTTAAAAAAAGTGTTTATGCATCGTGTTGGGAATGCCTGTGTCTATGAGAAATGATAGTTTCACATGTGTCCTTATTCAAATAAACTGCTTGAAATCTAATTTGGTATCAAGATACATTTATTCAGTATTTTGCAGTGAATAAAATGGATAATATTAGATCACACTTGAATAAAATAGATAATATTAGGTCACTTAATAATACATGTATTTCTGGTAGTAAAGTACAGGAAAATGTTTAAGAACAGATAAAAGGGAGTTGTGTACATTTCCAGAACGCTGTATTTAGTTAGAATTTCTAAAGCAGTTTTGAAAACTCGGAGCAGTATAAAAGCAGTATATGAAGTTGATTGTGTTGCTCAATATCCTAGGATCTTGGAGATAATAAGACTGGGTTAGCAAGTAGAATAGCCAGCATTTTAGTACAGCTTTTCCCTCTTACAGTAATGGATTATTTGGATGTAGTAAAGATTTCAACCAGCAAAGAAGAATTAAAAGCAGCTTTAACACTGAGAGAGATGGTTCTTAAACATTATCTGTGTTTCCAAAAATTCCATGTTGAGAGTTATGACTTTGTTTATGTTGTAAACAATAACAGAATGATTGATCACTTTGGAATAAGTGACCTGCTTTATTTAGCACCTCTAATCCTTTTTTTTTTTTTTGCTTTTACTTTGTAAATATTTTAAGACAGCCTACAGCAGTAATTAGATTAGATGGAAGAGACAATTAAAATGAATTATATTCCAAGTACTTTTTTTTTTTTTTTTTTGGAAAGGCATTCACTGTAGGGCACGTGCACTCGCCAGACAGAGAGAGACATAGAGACAGAAAGCGAGAAATCACCCCCCAGGGGGGATGGCCACGCCGCAATCCCTTCTCCTCCGTTCTCTTCTCAGGATCCTGGGCACGCATGCACACGCGCCCGGCATGAGTTTTAAGCCACCGGGTCCGGGACGTGAACCGCAGTTGACTTCATGGGAGTCCAGCGACATAGCCATTACGCTAACTGCTGGTCCCAAGTACTGATCTTTAATTGGTCATAGCTAAGACGACCAGAGAGTCCCAATTTATTGTAGTTACAGGTAGTTGTCCTTGTTCTCTTTTCTGCACTTTGGGGAGAAATAAGTAATTCCATTAATAATTAAACAGTATTTAGATATATTGTGATCTATAAAGCAAGGAGAAAAATACAAGAAAACTGTGCCTCATAGAATCCGTTCATGAATGACAGTTAGGGTTTTGTGGTTTTTGTTTTTCTTCTCTCTCTCTCTCTCTTTCCCCCCACCCCTACTTGGTGTGTTTGCTTGCAGGAGACAGAGAGAGAGAGAGAGGAGGAAAGTGAGAAAGCACTCCCATGGAAGATGGGCTCCCTGCAATCCCTTCTTCATTTTTCCCTCCTGTTGAGATTTTGGGCATGCACACACACACACCTGTCATGCTTTTTAAGCTGTGGGTTCTAGGACTCGAACCGCACAGTCAGCTATGTGGGATACAGCCACCTTAATCACCATTTCCCTGGCTGCCCTGACAGCTGCAAGTTCCATATATAGTTGACCCTCAAATATCATGGGTTTGAGCTACACAGGTCTACTGATTTGCAGATTTTTTTGCAGAAATATTATAGATGTATTTTCTCATGATATTCTTAATAAATTATTTTATTGTAAGAATAAAGTATGTACTACATATAACACACAAAGTATGTGTCAGCCAGCTATTTGAATTATCAGTAAGCTTTTCTGGTCAGGAGGAGGCTATTAGTAGTTAAGTTTTTAGGGTGTGAAAAGTTGCATGTGGATTTTTCACTGTGTGGGGATTGGCATCCCTAACCTGTGTTGTTTAAGGGTCAACTTGTATTGTGATTCTTTTTTTTTTTCCCTTTAAACCCAATGACACTTAAAATTTGTAACTGTTCTAAATATACATCTTCCTGGAATATATATGTATATGTATATATATATGTGTGTGTGTGTGTGTGTGTGTAAATACATAAAGAGAGAGAGGGAGTGCTTTCCTTAGCTCCTAAAACACAATATGTGAATATATATTAAATTTTTAAAAATCTTGACATTACTATTGCAAAGATACAATTAAGAAAATTGAAGAACTGTTAAATGCCTTTACGGTTCAGTGTTTCTCAACCTTTTCTCATCATTACTTCCGTAAGGAGCCTTTGTGGACTCCTCAGGATTTTTTTTTTCTTTTAGGTTTCTGCCACAGGGCACATGTGTTCTCCAGAGACAGACGGAGAGAGGGAAAGTGCGAAATCACCCCCAAGGGGTATGGTCACACTACAGTCCCTTTCTTCCATTCTCCTCTGAGGATTTTGAGCACATGCAGGTATTGCCTCATATGATTATCTAGCTGAAGTTTTGGGCTTAAACTATACCTGCCATGTGGGGATCCAGCACTTTAACCACCACCACACCACCTGCTGGCTCCTCTCCTCATGAAATTTTAATGTTATGATATACTCTGTTTTTGTACTGTGTAATTGTTCTTCAGACATAAAAACAGTAAATGTTTAACACTCTCCCTGCAAACACATACTGGCAAAGGACCGTATGTCATCTCCATTGAGAATACATGACCTGATCTAATTCTGTGACTTAGAAAAGTAAAAAGACACGTGGCAAAGCACATGGTACAGCCAAGATAGTATTTCTTTTATTTTTTATAATTATTTATTTAATTTTATTTATTAATTCATTTCTTTTAATTTGAACAGACACACACACACACACACACACAGAGTGAGTGAGAGAGAGAATGTGAAGAAGCAAGCTGCCTGGTCAGGGACTCAAACTGTGGTCAGCCATGTGGGAATGTCCAACGACTTAAGCACCATGCCACCTGCTGGCTCCAGCCAAGATAATATTTCTCTATTAAACTATAAGGATGCTCTTCATACTCTCAGGGTCTTTTTATTTCTATTTTTAGCATATTAATTTTTTTGTGAATGAGAGAGGAGAGAGAGAGACAGAGAGTGAGAAAGAGAGACACCCCCAATAGAGTCTTCATGGCATGATTTACTCCCAGCCCCAGACAGCCAGGGAGACCTCAGGACGTAAACTTGGGATCTTTCAGGGCCAGCAGATGGCATAGTAGTTACGTTGTTGGATTCCCATATGGCCGACTGTGGTTCAAGTCCCAGACCCAGTGGCCTGAAACTAACAATGGGTGTGTGTACATGTGCGCCCAAGGACCTAGTAGGAGAATGGAGGAGAAAGGATTGCGGTGTGGCCAACTCCACTGTGGGGTGATTTCTCACTTTCCCGCTCACTGCCTCTGTGTTTCTCTTTTCTGTGAGTGCATGTGCCCTATGGCAAAAACCTCTAAAAAATAAAAATAAACTCGAGACCTTCATATGTGGCTTCAGCATTGCATGCTGTTATGTTACCTCTGTGCCGCTGCAGATGGTCTCTATGCTCTCAGTTCTGAAAAAGTGTGGTAAATTTATGTAGGCTACTATGCTTTGTGAGATGTGTGCTTTGTTTTTAGTGTATAAATTTTACTGAGCATCTTCTTGTCATCGGACCTTGTGCTAAGCTCTTTGCATGCATTATTTCATATACTCCTCACAGTGACTAGCAAAGAGGCAGCATTTTCATCGACATTATGTTGATGCATAAAACGAAGTACAGAGAAGTTAGGAAAGGACTTAAGATCACACAGCTCATGCTGGCAAAGCTGGAAACGGAATTCAAACATTTTTGATTGCCTAGTCAGGCTTTTACCTGCTTAAAAAAATGGTTTCATTTTTTTCTGTTATCAGAATGTCAGTTATGGGACCAGCAGTTAGCATAATGGCTATGTCACTGAACTCCCATGTAGCCAACTGTGGTTCGAGTCCTGGTCCCCAGGGCTTCAACTCATGCCAGGCGCTTGTGTATGCATGCCCAAGATCCCGAGAGAAGAATGGAAGAGAAAGGATTGCAGCGTGGCCATCCCCCTTGTGGGGAGTGATTTCTCGCTTTCTGTCTCTCTGTCTCTCTCTGTCTTTCTGGTGAGCACATATAGCAAAAACCTCTCCAAAGAAAAAAAAAGAATGTCAGCTATGACTGGTGATTGCTTTGTGTTCCCACCTCTCAGGTCTGTCTGTGACTTTACCTACTGGTTTTTATCTATATCAAGTTTAGAAATTGGGTTAGATGAAAGATAGGGGTCTCTTCTATCAGCGTGTGGCGGTCCACAGTAGTTGGCCCTTGTGCCCGCGCTCATGACTGCTTGAGGTCTGGTCACTTGCTTTCCTCTTATCTTCCAGCTGCCTTCTGTATACACAGCGTGGTCAGCCAAAGTCTGTAAAAGTGAAGAGTTGTAATCTTTGCACACGGAATACTGTTAGCACAGCACAATGAGTGGCGTGTAATAGCAGCTTCCCAAGGAAATGTTTTCTATGAATTGCAATCAGCCTAAGTAATTTGACTGTTTGCAGTTATAGGTTCACTGTCCCTTATTTACAATGCCCAAATCCCAGAAGCTCTGATAACAGAGCACTTGGTACTGACAAGAGCCTACTTACTATAGTCTTTGTTTATCCAGACTAGTGCGAATAGCCTGGTTCCTAGCTGCAGAAACATTTAAGTGTTGGATTGTTCCCCAGATCCTTTGTGGGGGTAATATGTAATATAGATATATTCATAACATTTATTCTCTAATGTAAAAATAAATGTTTAATTCTGACATGCACGGACTCCTATTATTTTGGATTCTGGGAGTAGCAGGTTTGTATCTACAAATTTTGACCTTATTTTATACTTTTATTTTTTAACCTATGACTTTTCTCCCTTATATTTCTTATATTGATTAATATATTTTATTATTTTTTTTAGTGCATTCTAAGATAGTGGCAGCTGAAATATGCTTGTAGTCTTATTTGGAAAACAGATGGTTAATTATACATAGGGCTAAATAACATATAAAATGCTTTATAACATACTATACATACATATTTAGATGTATATATTGTGTGTGAGGGGTATCCAAAAAGTGTGTGGAAAATGCTCATTATGAAAAAACTATGTGTAGATCAAAAAAAGTTGTGCCCAAATAAATTCATGCCTTAGTTTTATTTTCCCAAGAAAATATATAGATTTTTGAAATCCTATATATGTATGTATGTGTATATTATACATGTGTATGTGTATACTATGTATGCATATACTATATACACATATACCCATACTATATATATGTATATAAAGTATATGTGTATATTCATATATATATATATATACACACACATACATATACACAAGTATAAATATACACACACATACTTATCCAGGCTGAAGTATGGTAAAGGGAATGAGGCAATGTAACTGTAGGTGATGGGGAATTTCTTATCAGTACATAGTTATGTATTTTTCTCCTGGTCCTACATCCTCATGAAGTCATTTTTTTTCCTTGCCTATTTTCAGGTGTTTCTAGGTATGTACAAGCATAACAGGAGGCATACTGATACAATCTCTGACAATCTTCAGTTAAAATCCTACCCTAGGCGCTTTCCGTCTGTGTGAACCCTGAGCAAGTTATTTTAGCTCACTGGGTCTGTTTCCTTGGTTCTGAAGTGGAGAGCATGCCTAATGCACAGGCTTTTTGTGAGATCACCAGTTAAGCATAAAAGTTCTTGGTGCAGGCCAGCCTGTGGCATGGTATGTAAAGGTGGCTGGATCTCATGTGTCCGACTACATGATTCAAATCCCAGACCTGGTGGCTTGAGAACCATGCCGATCTGCTCGTGTGCCCAAATTCCTGAAAGGAGAGTGAGATGCAGAAAAGATTGCAGTGTGACCATTCTCTATGGAGTGTTCTTCTCACTTTCCTTTTCTTTCTCTGTCTCTCTCTGGTGAGTGTTTGTGCCCTCCAGAGGTTGGTAGGGGAGAATAAGTTCTTGGTATTTGGTACATGGTACATACTTAACACAAATTGCTCAAATTGTCATCATCCACTCTGTCATATTATCTCCTTCTTAGAACTCCATTGCCTTTAGTCTTGCACCATAGTATTTTTCTGTGGTTAATGGGTCATTATCAGTTGTTTGTTAATGGTCCTTTTGAATAGTCTCCACTTAAGTTAATATAAGATACTTGATTATCTGCTTTACTGGATGCAATGTAGTGATTCTAAATCTTTTATTACCAGATAAAACTTAGAAAATACATTTTCTTGGTTAGTTAGGTTATCATAGTTGATATATTTATGTTGCATTTAATTATTTTCTGCCAAAGCAGATATCTAACCATCCTAGAATAATAGGGCTTAGAATTTAAAAAGACACAGTATTTCATTTGGGAGCCACAAATCAAGATTTACCCAGAGAGGGAAGTTTACTTTCTTATTTTGAAATTATATTGTCTTTCTTACTAATAGTCATCAAGTTACTTAATAATACTGGTTGCTGGACACATGAAATGGATATAGTTTTTAAGGGGTTATGTAAATATTGTGTATATTAGAGACTGAATTTGAGAAGCTCTTGACTATTTTAAAAACAGATTAAATGCTAAAATTATGAATGTACTTTTGATTGCTTTTCCAAATAATTTTATTACCTTTTTTGAAACTTGTTATTTCACCACTTTTTTAGCAGTGATTATTTATTTTCTCTGCAGATTAATAAAAATGATGTGTTCTTCACCATTTCTCTGTTGTTCCGTTCAGTCAGTTTCTTTTATTGGTGATCAGCAGAAGATACTCATGCTGGGATTGTGTGTTATGGCTTGACATTAGCCAGCTTCAACCTTTGAGCTCTTCAAATGAGTGCTGTAGCAGCTGTCATTGCCAAATCAATGGACTTACGTGAGAAGTATAGGTAGCCTTATCTTTCTAGCCTGTTCACAAGAATGAGGTTCAGAGATTTGGGTCAGTCAACTTGATATATCCTCTCTGAAACTTACTTCTCTCCCTGAAAGTCACCTTTATTTTTCAATTGTTTCTTTTACTTTCTTTGCAAACATTTCATTTTTAGTTTTCTTTTCCAAGCTGGGAATAAAAATGGCCAAGAAGAAAGGTGTAAAAATTACACTCTTTTGTATTTTCCTCTTCTATAATATTATAATATTTCAGGTACCGTTTTATTGTCTTTGTTAAAAGAAAATGTTGCCAGTAATGTCTTTGTGGTATATGGTAGGAATGCTAATGTTTTGATTTTGTAATCATTAAGCTCAAGTATGTAGATACTTTTCTGAGGTCATTTAGTGTCAACGACAATAAAACCAACCAAAGAGACCAATGCCCTTGGTCTTTGCTTTCATTCGTCCTTTTTCTGTTAGTTAAATAATCGATTAATGAAACAGGTATTTATGTAGCTTCCTATTGGCCAAACTCTTGTCATCGGCTCTGAGGATTCAACCGTAAATATACCCTCTGCCTACCCCCAGAAAGCTTTCATATTACAGTGGAAGCCATGTAGCAAGTAAGAAAACAATACCTAATTTCAGGAGATTGTTTTGGAGTTGAAAGAATTTAAAGAGGTGCTATGTAAGAAAGGGACTTAAATAGCTTGGGTAAATTTAGAAAGCAGGAGTAGCATTTGAACTGATCCCGAAGGCTAAGAAGAAACATCCGAAGAAAATTCCAGAGTGAATAGCAAATATAAAAGTTAAGAGGATGAAAGAATATATAATGTAGTTGGAAAATAAAGAATAAGGGAGTATGAACTTAAAATGGGGTAGGAAAAGGAATCAAAGGTCAGATTGTGCTTAACTTAGTAAACCATTTGAATACGTTTAGATATTTTGAGTACAGTGGAAAGGTAATCAAATTATTAAGTAAGACAATGATGCTGTCTAATTTACAAACATCAAAGTTTCGTCCCTTAGATCTTAGATTGTAGGGGTATAAGAACATAGGGAAGAACAGAGAGGAAGTGATTGTTGTGGTCTGTTTGGGAAATGGTGCTATCTTTGGCTAATGTGTGTCAGCAATGATTGATATGCTTTGGAAATAGAAAAGGTACTGGTGGATTAGATAGGTGTTTTGAGGAAGCAGGAACAGTCAAAGATAGCATTTTGTAATTCTAAATGAATCATGGAATCATTCACTGAATTGGGAAAGGCTGTAGAAGTTTTGGAAGAAAAAAATGAAAAATGAGGTGTTGGCATGTTTGAGATGCCTATTAGGTATTTAAGTGCATAGGTCAAGTCGACAGCTGGATATATGATTCTGGGACTCAGATGTGAACTGGAGAGTACTCGGCATTTACAATGGAGATGGTCTGTGAGACTGGATGAGATCACCAGGGAAAGGGTAAAGATGAGGAAGCGAAGTGGGCATTTCCCTGAGGCTATGAGTTTAGGGTTTGGTAATTGAGTAAGAAAAAGAGGAGAGAGCAAAAGGGATTGGAAAAAAAACTTGCAATGAAGTAGAAAAAACAAAATCCAGGGTCTGAGATGTTTAGAATTGGAGAGACTATTTCCAAGAGGAAATGGAGAGAGGAGAATATTTTTCTTTTCTTTTCTTTTTGAGAGATTTTTGCTATAGAGTATGTGCACTTACCAGAAAGACAGTGAGAGACAGAGAGACAGAAAACAAGAAATCACCTCTCAGGGGTGATGGCCATGCTGCAGTCCCTTTTCCTCCATTCTCTTCTTGGGATCTTGGGCATGCATGCACACACACCCGACATGAGTTTGACCCACCGGGTCCCAGGACTCAAATCACAGTCAACTGCATGGGAGTCCAGCAATGTAGACCATTGCACCATCTGCTGGTTCCAGGAGGAGAATATTTCTAAGAGATTGATCCACTGTGTTGAATTAGGCTGAGTAATCAGAATAGATGACAGATTACCATTCACAGAATTTCATAGTTTAGAGACTGCTGGAAATTTTGAAAAGAGTAGTTTAAAGGAAGTGATCAAGGTAAAAGATGATGAGATGAAGGTGAGGAAGTAGAGACAATGTTTGGAAATAACTTTAGAGAAGTTGTAAAGAGGCACAGAGATTGGGTAGTACTTGGAGAGGGCTGAAAGTAGAGTGAGATGGGTTTTTCTTTAAAAAGGGATGTGCGAAAGCACGTTAATGATTTTATGGGAAGATTAAGTGGAGAGGAGGCTGATGATTTAAGATAGAGGGGACAAAAGAAGGCAGAAAAGAAGTCTTCAAGTACATGAGAAGACACGATCTGGAAAATTGAGTTTGGTAAGAGCTGGTGTGCATTTTCTATTACAAAAGGGGAAAAAATGAGAAGATGAGTATAGAAACTTGTGCATTGGACCCTTAGTGATGGAAAGAAGAAAGATTTTCTGTGCACGAACTGAACTTTTCTTCTTGTCCCGGTAGCATGCTATCTGTGAGATTGGAGGTAGGGCTGAGAGGGTTTAAAAGAAAGGATTGGATGTAAAATCAGAATCCTGTGGAATGGGACAGTTTTTCCTCTGGGAACTTCTTAGTATTGTTGGGCAATGGGTGCCCATCTGCAGTGTGTAATAGTACACTGTTGAAGTGTTCTTTAGCAGAGTTCTCCTATTCAGAGGCAAATATAAAGAACACAGATAAAAGAGAGAGAGGGAGAGTCCGGAAGAGGAAGATACTTGGAAGGGAGTGGGGCTCAGGATGGCCTCTAGTCCACACTGGTGTCTAAGGCGTTCCTTCCTCTGGATGATGCAGATCCCTCACTGGAGCTATGTCTTTCCAAACAGATCTGGAGTTGGAATTCAGACTCCCCTTACCCACTGAGCCAGTGGACAACCTTCATAACCACGAAATGACCCTGGACCTATAGTCAGCATATAAACATAACAGATAAATGTCTTAGGCTTTAAAACAGTATAATTTTGTGTGGAAGATTGGAGAGCTGTGACCTGGAAGTAGCCATGGGGAGCGAGGAAAACTCTGTTTTACAAACTCTTTCTTCACACTGAAGCATAAAGGATTTGAGGAAGAAAAGAAAAAGAAAAGCTCATTAAAAGTTTACAAGAGAAATGATGAACCTAGGGAAATCAGTTTCAGTGAAGACAAGGTGAAGAGATTGATCAGAAGAGCTGAGGTACTTTGGGACCAGCAATTAGCTTAATGGCTATGTCGCCGGACTCCCATGTAGTCGACCACGGTTCGTGTCTCGGACCCGGTGGCTTAAAACTCAGTGCCGGGCTTGTGTGCGTGCGTGCCCAAGATCCCAAGAGGAGAATGGAGGAGAAGGGACTGCGGCGTGGCCATCCCTCCTTGGGGGTGATTTTTTGCTTTCTGTCTTTCTGTCTCTGTCTGTCTGGCGAGCGTATGCACCCGAAAGCAAAAAAACCTCTCCAAAAAAAAAAAAAAAGAAGAAAAAAAAAAGAAGAGCTGAGGTACTGAGGAGTCTGCTGATCAGAGAACAGGAAGCCTAGGCCATGATGGAAGAAGTGTTTTGGGGAGTGTATTGGGGCAAATTGGGGTAGGTATAGAGTGGTATTAGATTTATGACTCAGTATTGGTTAACTAATGAAGATCAAAAGAAGTCTAGTGGTTACTTAGCTAAAAGGGACATAGAATGTGGTGAAATAAATCCTCTTGTGGAAATAGTAATAGCTCTGTAATTTTTAATATTTACTTGCTAGCAATACCAGCCTCAGGGACTGCTGCTCCTTTGAGTTTTACAGGGCTCTGGGCAGGACCATAAGGTGCTTGTAAGGGTGGTGGTGGTGAAGACTCCTTTCCTGAGCTTTCCAAGAGGTATGACAGTAGTTGCTTGGGACAGAGTCTGCTCAAGTTTCATGGGTTGAATATTTAAGTGTCCTGATGGTGTCTCACCCTCTATGTAACAAGAATTGGTCACTGAAAGACCATGGGATGTTTGGGAATATCTGCAGTGACTGATTCTTCACTTCACTTGCATTTTTCCCACAGAATGCTTTAATATATTTTCCAGATAAGTATTATTTTATTCACAAAAGAACTAAATTACCTTATGAAGGTACCCACTGACAAGACTAAAGAGTTGTTTCATTATAAGTTTTCTACTTGCCACTCAAACTACTGATGCTACCATTTTCTGCTCCAAAAGAGATAAATATATTTAAATTTCCTATCACTGTAAAGGTCACCTTTTAAGTACACCAAAATTTAGCACATATTTATGGGTTTCCTAAGTGCTTTTTCCATTAACATCTTAAAAAAATAAAGATGTCTATTTTTGATCAAACGTTCTTTTGGCCAATTAAAAACATTGCATCATAGTTGATGAAATAATATACTTATATAGTTTATAAACTACAAGATTTAAATATATTGTAACTTAAAATATCAAGCATTATTGAACATCTTAAAATGATATTTTAAAAAGTGAGTTGTGTAGGTGGCTATATTTTGTTTGTTACAAAATGACTATGGGTTATTTTATAGCATATCTTAGCTGCTTTTATTATAGACATCTCTTTCAAAGTTAAGAGTTTGCATGAAAAAAAAAAAAAGCAACCCAGCAACAGACCCTTGTTCCCTTTAATATTAACTATTATACTATTATAAATCTGTTTCCCGTGGATGTCTTTAAATCTTTTATGGGAAGCTATTTATATTGTGAGTTTGCACCATTTTTTACAGTAAAGAATTCTACAGTCTTTAACTTTCTTTCTTTCTTTTTTTTTTTCTTTTTAGAGGTTTTTGCTATAGGGCGCGTGCGCTCGCCAGACAGACAGAGAGATAGAAAGCGAGAAATCATCCCCCAGAGAGGATGGCCATGCTGCAGTCCCTTCTCTTTCATTCTCCTCTCAGGATCTTGGGCACACACGCACATGCACCCGGCGTGAGTTTTAAGCCACCCGGTCTGGGACGCGAACCAAGGTCTGGCTACATGGGAGTCCAGCAACATAGCCATTATGCTAACTGCTGGTCCCTATAGTCTTTTACTTTTTCTGTTTGAAGAAAACAGAAACAAAAACAAAAACAAACCCCCCAAAAACAAAAACAAAACCAAAACAAAACAAAAACCTTTTGTGCTAATTATCTTTCTTAACTTTAAATGTTATGTTTTATAGGTTTTCAGTCCATCCTTTTTCTTTGTGGTTTATGTGTTAAAAAATATTTTTAAAAAATCTTCTGTGCTTTTTCCTTCTAGTCACACATCTCTAAACTTAAAATCATTTCCTTTGCTGTTAATCGTGGTCCTTCTTTATATTCCTTCATTATATTAGTCAGGACTTCAAGTTGTGCCTGATTTTTCTCAGCTGTAGCAATGAGAATGCCAAATATAAAATCTACACTGAGACTTGTAGCTAATGTAAGTTCAGGGTTGGTTGTGGTCTTGGAAATCTTCTGCATTAACGCTTCCCAACCTTTTTGCTGTCTGTGCCCTACTCATCTATTCCCCTCCACAACATCTCATTCACATGCAGCGATTTTTAATGAAGCCAAATGTGGAGCTGGGGATGGGAATGAGAATGCAGGAACTCTTCTGGCAGGTTTTTATACTCTCTGTGATGGATTATTTAGCTTTAAAAGGATCCCTGGAGATTTTGAAATGGGTCTTTTACTGATCTCAACCAAGCTCCTTATTTGAAAGATGAAAAAAGTAAATTGGGGATTTGAAATGATTTACTCAAACTACATAGGTAGTAAATGGCAGAGAGGGTAGACCTAGGTAATATTTTTCTGAGAGCATTGTGCAAATGGCATTAAAGGTAATTTATTAGGCTGTGTAATAAAGTGTGCATGCATATTCCTGAGCCTCTGATTTTAGTGATGTTTTTTGCCTTATAGTATCATAATAAATCATGTGAAATCTCTTGAAAATGGATAAAATATTCATGCAATATCCAGTATACTGTATTCTAACCTTGAACCTAACAAAAAAGTGAAGTAAAAATAACTGGGTGGGGGAGTGGGTGTGGTGGAAACTAATATATCTGAGCTATAATCCTTTGGATTGGAAAGTCATTTGTGTTTTTCTATGCAAAACTGCATCATGACTTCCAATGACCCTATATTAGAAATTTCATATAAATTGTATTAATTTCACATGTAAGGATACACATTAATATATCCATTATGGTTATGAATTTGATGTATATTTATTATAATATGAAGATAAATTAGGCTTCTGGAAATAGAGTTTAGTTTTTAATATGTCAATTATTTTAATAGTTTATTAATTTCATAATACAATTTTGATGCCAGGGGCCAGCCAGTCACATGGTAGTTAAGGCAACTGGATTCCACATAGCCAACTGTGTGGTTGAGTCCCGGATCCAACAGCTTGAAAAACATGCCAGGAGCATGTGCATATGTGTCCAGAATCCCAAAGGAGGGAGAGATGGAGAGAAGGGATTGCAGCGTCATGTTCTCCTAAGGCATTTTCTCACTTTCGCCCTCTCTACCTGTCTCTCTCGCCCTCTGATAAACAGAAAAATAAACTTGAAGCCTGATATGTGTGCATTTAAATTTTATTATTTATTATTTATTTTAAATTATGCATTTGTATACTTGAAGCAAAATTAATGTTCCTGTATTTTGCCAAATATAAGGTTAGAGAAAATACAGTTTATTGGGTTTTACTGTAATTTGATACATTTATATGTGCATACCTCATATTCTCTTTTAAAATATTGCTATAAAGGTATGTTATTCTAATTGTTTAATAGTTTATTTGATAAATGTCTATTGAGTTGCTACCCTGAGGGTACCTGGTGCATTGATAATTCAGATGCTTCATACAGAGAAGAAAGGAGTTACTTTCAGTCATGACTAGAGACCAAATGAGGAAGGCAGAAGAATGACCTTCAAAGATAGAGAGTTTATCTCATCCCATGAACCTTTACCAGTAGGGGAGGAAGCAGAGGATGGGTCACAAAGATGTCATCTGAGGACTCCATTTGCTGCTGCTGTCTTTGGAGGTAGAGGAGGGGGCCAACAAGCCAAGGAATGGGATGGCCTCTAGAAGTTGAAAAGGCAAGGCAAAGGATTCGTCTCTATAGCCTACGGAATGCAACCCTGCCTACCATTTGATTGCAGCGTCATGTTCTCCTAAGGCATTTTCTCACTTTCGCCCTCTCTACCTGTCTCTCTCGCCCTCTGATAAACAGAAAAATAAACTTGAAGCCTGATATGTGTGCATTTAAATTTTATTATTTATTATTTATTTTAAATTATGCATTTGTATACTTGAAGCAAAATTAATGTTCCTGTATTTTGCCAAATATAAGGTTAGAGAAAATACAGTTTATTGGGTTTTACTGTAATTTGATACATTTATATGTGCATACCTCATATTCTCTTTTAAAATATTGCTATAAAGGTATGTTATTCTAATTGTTTAATAGTTTATTTGATAAATGTCTATTGAGTTGCTACCCTGAGGGTACCTGGTGCATTGATAATTCAGATGCTTCATACAGAGAAGAAAGGAGTTACTTTCAGTCATGACTAGAGACCAAATGAGGAAGGCAGAAGAATGACCTTCAAAGATAGAGAGTTTATCTCATCCCATGAACCTTTACCAGTAGGGGAGGAAGCAGAGGATGGGTCACAAAGATGTCATCTGAGGACTCCATTTGCTGCTGCTGTCTTTGGAGGTAGAGGAGGGGGCCAACAAGCCAAGGAATGGGATGGCCTCTAGAAGTTGAAAAGGCAAGGCAAAGGATTCGTCTCTATAGCCTACGGAATGCAACCCTGCCTACCATTTGATTAATCTAGTGAAGACCTGTGTTGCATACTAATCTACAGAACTGTAAAATAAGAAATTGGTATTGCTTTAAGCCCCTAAGTTTGAAATAATTTACTGCAGCAGCAGTGGAACACCAATAACTATGGTTGGAGGGATCAGGGATGCTTGGGGAAAGGTACCTTAAGTCTGAAAAGTATACCAAGTTTTGGAGCATAAGTAGAAGTTAACTAGAAGAGGAAGAGGAAGATCAGTGGAGGTTAGGGGCAGTGGGAGGGAAAAGGAAAGATATTTTAGATAAAAGAAGTAAAAGAAGTAAAAGGCAAAGTTCTGGATGTGATAGAGGCCGTGATCTCTTGGAGAATTAGTAAGTGTTTTTATTTTTCTAGGAAAATTATGCATGAGGCTTGGAATGAAATGGTTCTTGGAGAGGTAGTCCTGGAGAACCTTGTATGCCAAGCAGAGTGTAGGGATGAAGGAAGTGATGCTTGAGGAGATAAGACTGCTTCCTCAAGCTTCCATGGCTATTGAGTGGCGGAGCCTGGTCTGCCTTGATCCAACACTCCTATATTCTTTTGCTTATGTAACTAACAAAAGTAGACCTAGCTTACTTTAACAAATAAAACTTTTTTTGTTTTGTCAGTTTCCTACAAAGTGAATATTCTAAAAGCAGAGTCTCTTTTACCACTGATGTCCATTTTCTGTTTGCAGAATGTCTCAGTGGTCACCAGAGTGTGCTGCTGGTATTACTCTATCCAGTGGAATGCTGCCTGAGGCTAAGTGCTCACAATCCTCTTAGCCCACTTTTCCTTTAAGGCATGACTTCAGATTTTCTACCTCCCCTGCTGGCCTGCTACTTCATACTTGTCAAGGATATATTGGGTTGTTGGAAAAGTCACGTCACATGTTTGCATAGAGAAAAATGTTGAGACTTTTCCAATACCTAATAAATGTGTATTTATTATTTATAAATAATAAACTCACACCAGGTGCGTGTGCATGTGTGCCCCAAATCCTGACCTAATAAATATCTATTTATTATTTATAAATAATAAATTCACCCTGAGCACATGTACATGTGTGCCCAAAATCCCAAGAGGAGAATGGAGAAGGAATTGAGACGTGGCCATCCCTCTTGGGGGAGTGGATGATTTCTTGCTTTCTCTCTCTCTTTCTCTGTCTCTGTGGTGAGCATACGCTCCCTATAGTAAAAGTCTCTAAAACAAATTAATAAATAAAAATAATAATAATAATAACCTGGGGACCAGCAGGTGCTGGTGTGGTTAAGGCACTAGGGAATTCTCTGCCTCTACCCTTAGTGTTCTTAGCCATCTGTATTCTTTTTTCCAGTTGGGGCATTGTCAGGCTGTAGTAGAGTTAATTTGTAGTGTTTTATTTGTATATTAGCTTTGCACATAACCTGCTACATACACAGGGATATTCTTAAATTAGAAAGGATCCTGATTATGGAAACTGAAAGTGTAAAAGGCGAAAGATTTATATGATCTGAAGAGCAACCAGAGTATAGGAAAATGGAAGTGTTTCACTTAACCAAATTTAATAACTACCAAATTCTTATATATTGACTGTTCTTAAAATAAGAATAACTGAAAATTTTTTTAAAAAACAGACTAACAGGGAACCAGCAGTTAGTGTAATGGCTATGCTGCTGGACTCCCACGTAGTTGACCGCGGTTCACGTCCCGGACCTGGTGGTTTAAAATTCACACCGGGCACGTGTGCGTGCATGCCCAAGATCCTGAGAGGAGAATGGAGGAGAAGGGATTGCGGAATGACCATCCCCTCTGGGGGGTGATTTCTCACTTTCTGTCTCTATGTCTCTGTCTGTCTGGCGAACGCACGCGCCCTATAGTGAAAACCTCTCCAAAAAAAAAGAAAAAAAGACAAACAGATGGTGTAATGGTTACATTGCTGATTTTCCATGTAGTCGACTGTGGTTCAAGTCCCAGATCTGGTGTCTTAAAACTCACAATGGGCACATTTGCATGTGTGCCGAAAACCCCAAGAAGAGAATGGTGGAGAAGGAATTGAGATGTGGCCATTCCTTTTTTTTGGGGGGGGGGCGTGATTTCTCTCTCTTTGTCTCTCTCTCTGTGTCTCTGTGGTGAGCACACGCTCCCTATAGTAAAAAAACTCTAAAAAATAAATAGATAAAAATAAGAATAACCTGGAGGCCAGCAGGTGGTGTAGTGGTTAAGGCACTAGACTCCCACATGGCCAACTGCAGTTCAAGTCCCAGATCTGGTGCCTTGCTTTCTCACTTTCCCTCTTCTTCTCTTTCTTTCTCTCTCTGGTGGGTGCACATGCCCCATAGCAAATTAAATAATAATAATTATAATAGTAACTATTTTTATTGAACTTTATTTATTATTTAATTTGACCAGAGAGGGACAGAGAGAAAGAGAGAGAGCAAGAGATAGTGAGAAAGCAAGCTGCCAGGTCCGGGATGTGAACTAAAATTGGCCCAATGGGAATCCAATACCTTTAACTACCATGCCACCTGCCAGCCCCTAAATAATAATTTCTTAAAAAAATAAGAGTAGTCTATTAATGGTGGTGCATTTGTACACTCCTTTAACTCTTGGCTCTTTAGTACCTTTTGGAAGTCTTTATTTTGTTATTTTTAAAAGTTGGTTTATTTTTGTATGAGAGAAAAGAGAGAAAAAATTACAGAAAGAGAGTCAGGTACCCTTCACAGAGTCTTGCCATGCCATGACCCTTCTGCCAGCCTCTCAGCCAACCCATGTGTGTGTCTGAGGTGTTCAGGTCAACCCAGGATCCAAACCTGAGGCCTCCCATAAGGCTCCAGTATCGTGGTGCCCTACCCGAAGCCACTGTGACTGGACCCATTTTATTTTTCTTGATTTTTTTTTCTGTTACTGTTTTGAAATTTTAAAATATGAGTAGGGTTCAAGGAGTATGAAATAACACTAACCACAACCAGTCCAATTTTGCTAGTTAGCATCTAAATTTCAAAAATTAAAGAAACATATGCGTGTAATTACCAAAAATGTTTTTAAAAAACATTAAAAAGTTTATAACAAAATATAGCTGTTCTCTCTGTACTCATCACAATCTTCTTCATAGCTTCTCCTTATGTTAATTGCACAGTTTCCTATTCTAAATAAAATGCGTATGCCATTATTTTTCAATTTTTGAGTATTAGTCATTGTCTACTGGCATACATTTGTTAACTATTGGGTCATGGGAAAAGCCATGATGCATTTTTGCATAGAAAAACATAGAAAAATATGTCATGACTTTTCCAAAGGCCCAATATGTATATAGGAAATAGTTTTCTTATGCCAATAGTCTCTTCCCTTGTTCTGTATTGAATTTTTAGATAAATATTCAGTGTTAATATTATTATTCTTGTACAAACATTATTAAAGCCAAGCATTGAAGCTTACTAAATTTTGTTTCCTCTCTGTCTATCTGAAATTAATAATTGTCTTGTTTTTATATGCCTAGTTTCATTTGCACCTTTTATTCATTCCTCCCACATTTTCCGATGGCCTGACAGTATAATTTTCCACAAAGTCAATCACATTAAGCAGTCTATCACTTCTAATATTTTTTCTTGGAGACATTCTTCAGGAGACATGCTTTCTAGGCCTGCTGCACAGCTCTTATCCTGGGTGTTAGCTTTTATCCTTGTTTGGTATCCTGATTTCTTAAATCCCATGTGCTTTTTTGTTTGTTTTGATTTTCTCTTTTGGGTTATTTTCTTGTGTTATTGACTGTGTTCTTTTTAAGTTTTGCCAAGTTAAAACAAGAATATAGAGTGATTGCAATGATGACAGCAGCCCTCTTCTGAGCTAGGGTGAATCCACACCCTCTTTTCTGTGATTTGCATGAGGGCTCTTTTTCTTTGCCCTTGTGTTGGCTCTCCTTTGTTTTTTGCTTTTCAGATCTTCTCTTTACTTTTTTTATTTTTATTTATTTTTTTTATTTTTGTAGAGGACATCTTCCAGGAGGTTCTTGAACGTTGTGTGTGATGGGACCAGCAGATGGTGTAATGGCTACATTGCTGGATTCCCATAGTCAACTGTGGTTCAAGTCCCGGACCTGGTGACTTAAACTCATGCCAGCTATGTGCGCATGTGTGTCCAAGATTACGGGAAGAGACGGGATTGCGGTGTGGCCATCTCCCCTGGGGGGTGATTTCTCACTTTCTGTCTCTCTGTCTCTCTCTGTCTTTCTGGCAAGCACACATGCCCTATAGCAAAAGACTCTCAAAAAAAAAGAAAAAAAAAGAAAAAAAGAAAATTGAGTGTGGGAGCCAATTCAAAAGGCATTATTATAGATAGTCATTATTTTATAAATACTTATTAATACTGTAATAAATTCTCTGGGCAAAGAGAGTTATAAAAAACATTTCTGCCCAAAGAGAATTTATAGAATAAGTAGACAGACAAGAAAGCTATATGATAGAGTTAAAGTAAAATTCTAGAGTGAAACAAGGTCATAATTCAAACACTTTTCCTGGATGCGTGTGCTTTTCTTTTGGTAAAGAAGAATGTTAGCTCTTATGAACAAAGAGCACGGAAATCTAATTGAGATGGAATGTTCTAGAAAACATGGTCTTTATCCCTTAAATGATTGGTAGGATTTTGACAAGTGGAAGTGGCTGGCAAACATTTTGGAAGGCATAATATTTTTCTATGGACACAATACTAAAAAAAAAAATATTCTAGAGAAAAAGGAACATGCCACTTTGACCTGAACAGAGTATTAAGAAAATGAGGGGATAAAGTTGGAAAAGTGAATTGATGATCATTTATGGAAGACATTAAGTTCTAGGCAAGGCCATCTGAGTTTATTCTGTAGGCACATACTTTGGGAGGTATTTATGTAAATCAAGACTGTTTGAGACTGTAGCATGTGGTCTTTTGTATCTACCTTCTTTCACTTACCAGAATACACTTGACATTCCATCCGTGTTGCTGCATGTAGCAGCAGTTGGTTTATTTTTACTGTGGAGAAGTATTCCATTGTATGCATGAGCCATACTTTATCTGTTTACCAGTTGTTACTCCCCCCACCCCCTCCCCCCACCAGTTGTGGCCATTACAAATAAAGTGGCTATAAACATTTACATACAGGTTTCCTATGAACATATCATTTTCATTTCTTATGAGTAAATACCTGGGGGTGGGGTTGCTGTTTTGGTTCAGAAGTGCATAGTTGGCTTTCTATCAAACTACTGCTCTTCAAAATGACTGTACCATTGTTATACGCTTAGCCTTCCATGCACTTCTCCACATTCCCACCAGCACTTGGTATAGCCACTTTTTTAATACCTTTATGGTTTGACCTTACATTTCTTATTTGCCATTCATATGTCTTCTATGGCGATATAGCTATATAACTCTTTTATCCATTTAAAAATATATATTTATTGCTATATAATAAAAGACACTTGTTCATAATAAATTCTAAAAATGCAAGAAAGCAAAAATAGGGCTGATGTGGGACCAGCAGGTGGTGGAGTGGTTAAGGCACTGGACTTCCATATGGCTGATTGTGATTCAAGTCCTGGACCTGGTGGCTTGAAAATCACACTGTGTATGTGTGTGTGTGTGTGTGTGTGTGTGTGTGTGTGTGTGTATACATGTCCAGAATACTGGGAGGAGAATAGAGGAGAAAGTCTAGAAACATGGCCATCCCTCCAAGGCGTGATTTATCCTTTCCCTCTCTCTGTCTATCTCTGGTGAGCATACATACCTTATAGCAAAAAGCTTAAAAGAAAAAAAAAAGAGAGAGAGAAATGATTAATGGCTGGAGGTGCAGCCAAAATATGTATGAGATCATGTTAGATGTGCTAACTTGTTACTGTAATATAATTCATATACCATGTAATTCACCCATTTAAAATGTACAACTCAGTGGTTTTTAGCATGTTCACTATATTGTGTAACCATCACCACTCTAAATGTCAGAAAATTTATTACTCCAAAAGGAAACTCCATACCTATTAGTAAACCAGACTCCATTGTTCCCCACCCTCTTTAGTCCTAGGCTAAATTAATCTACTTTCTCATTCTTTTTAAATTTTTTTTGAGATATCCCCCAGGGGGATGGCCACAGGGCAATCCCTTCTCTTCCATTCTCTTGGGATTTTAGGCACATACACACACACACACATGCACCTGGCATGTTTTAAGCCATTCAATCCAGGATTCAAACTATGGTTGACTATGTGAGAGTCTAATGATGTAACCATTATGCCATCTACTGGTCCCTCTCCTTTCTCATTCTGTCAATTCTCTTCTTTGGGGTATTTTACATAAATGGAATTCCACGATATGTGTCCTTTTGTATCTGACTTCTTTAACTCTACATGTTTTCAAGGTTCATCTATATTGTAGTATTGTATCAGAACCACTTTCCTTTTCATGGCTGAATACTATTCTATGTATGCATATGCTATACTTTATCAGTTCTTCTGCATTTAGGTTGATTCCACTATTTGCCAATTATAAATATTGCTGTTGTAAATATTTGTATATGAGTTCTTATGTGAACATTTATTTTCAGTTGTTTTGGGTTTTAATATTCAGGAATGAAATTGTTTGTCCAAACTTTTAAAATTTGAATTGTTTGTTTTATTAGATCTCTGAGGTATATAGTTTCAAATGTTGAACTATCTTTTAACTAAGATAACTTTAGGCATAGGATAGTTTTATGTTTAATTTTTTTACAGTTTGTTTATTTCTCCATGAATGAGAGAGAGAGAGAGAGAGAGAGAGAGAGAGAGAGAGAGCTCATCCTTGACAGACTGTCAATGCCGTGACTCATCTCCAGCCTCAGGCAGCCCTGTATTATGGGCATGTGTACACCCGGTATACCCATAAAGGTCTCTAGATGTAAACTGTCAACCTCCTCCTATGGATCTGCCTTGCAGAGTATTGTACTTTACCACTGTATCAGTGTCCGGCCCCTTATATTTTAATTTTTTTTTTTTTGGAGAGGTTTTTTGTTTGTTTGTTTGTTTGTTTTTGGTTTTGTTTTTTTGCTTTAGGGCGCATGCACCCGCCAGACAGACAAAGACAGACAGAAAGCGAGAAATCACCCCCCAGGGGTGATGGCCACGCCACAATCCCTTCTCCTCCATTCTCCTCTCGGGATCTTGAGCACGCACACACACGCACCCGGCCTTATATTTTAATTTTGATGTATATTTATTGTAGGGTTTACAAAAGCTTAAGTGTACAATATCCTCCAAATAACACTACATTAGATTAGAGTGTCAACTTGTATTGATCTGAATTACTTAAAAATCATAAAGTAGACCCTTTAAGTTATTTTTATTTTATCTTAAATGTTTCTTCAGATTTTACTTTTCCTTAGAATTCATTGAGTCACTGAATATATGACTATTATTGATACTACCTTTTGAGTATCAGGAAATATACTAAGGTACTGACAGATGAGAGACTGACAACATATAATTATGAGATGTTAAATGCAGTCAGAATTATTTCATGATATGGATGTGATTTTGTTAGCATTTATACGTCTTTCTCTTCTCATATTCTCATGACTCCTGTATTGAGGATTATTTAAGGAACACATAGAAACACACCTCCCAGTTACATTTGGTGACTTAAATGAAAGTTCTGTCCAGGCTGTCTGTTAATTTTTTGCTTAAGGTGTGCATGATGTGGAATGTCACACTGTAAGTAATGGAGCTGTGCCTGTCACGTTGTTGCTTTCAGTATTGCTGACAGACAGAGCGCCTTGGAGGCTGAGCTGAGGATGGT
Organism: Tupaia belangeri chinensis; assembly: GCF_000334495.1. Lineage (NCBI taxonomy): Eukaryota > Metazoa > Chordata > Mammalia > Scandentia > Tupaiidae > Tupaia > Tupaia belangeri. The sequence continues at coordinate 1,412,614 of NW_006199342.1, forward strand.
GCAGGCCTCTCGCAGAGACCTGGAGAACTTCCTAAAGTGGGTCCAAGAAGCAGAAACCACCGTGAATGTGCTTGCGGATGCCTCCCAGCGAGAGAATGCTCTTCAGGACAGTATCCTGGCCAGGGAACTCAAGCAGCAGATGCAGGTAAGTGCATGAAAAACTACACCCAGGATTTGTATTTGTGCCATGCTCTTTTGATCCATCTTCATGCAAATTTATTGCTGCTAAAAGGTGAGGTTGTTACCTTATTCTGTTATGAAAGCCATGCTCCCCCGTGAATAATTGGTTTCTGGAAATAAGATCTATAAAATACTTTTACTTAATATTGGAGAATAAAAAACCCCTTGTTTTATGGAAGTAATAATTGTTTATTTAGAGTTAGAGGCTCATAAGCTATTCTGTTTTCTGTCATTTTAAGGCTTATTACGGTTAGCTTTATTGAATCCTAAATTATAAGGGCATTTTTCCTTAATATGAAGTTGTTTTTTTCCCATTTATTATAAATACCTAATATAAAAGCTGCAAAAGCTCTGTAGCTTAGTTTACAACCAAGAATATTAGGCTTGAAGGTATTACTTTTATGTCTTTAGCTTGATAACTGTGTGTGTTTATGCAGTCAGATGTTCTAATTTTTCTTCTGCACAAAGTGTGCAGAAGAAATTAAGAGCAATCTTATGAAGAATGTCAGAATTTGTTTTCTGTCTCTCAGTACTACTGTGTCAGTGGCCTTCAACCTCCCATGCTCTCTGCCAAGATCGACCTATTATCACCAATGACATGGGTCTTCTCACTTCGAACTTAGCTCAGAACCTGTTTCATTGAGGAAGTCTGTGTCTGCCACCATTTTACACTTGGTTACTTCTTTATGCCATGTCATTCTCACATCAGTTGGACAATTATTATATCTGATCTGCTTATGAACACATAGTCTATTATCATTTGATGCATGTCTCCACCTGTCCCAGTTGATCACATGGCTCTTCAAGGACAGAGATTTTATTCTTCCATATGATTGCCTGTGCACTGTTCTGTGTGCAAATCCTAAGTACTTACTGACGGCTACCCTTGCACCCTGACTTCATCGTTTTGAACTTCAGTATTGATGACCTTTTCAAAATCTGTCCTTAGAAACTCTTTTCTCTTGAAACATCAAATAGACCATTTTGTAAAATGTCAAAAAATATGTGGGTCTGGATAGAGGGTTATATAGCGGCCTTCTTTAAAGTACTCTGATTCTTACAAATTTTCTCTTAAGTTTAAAATTATTTTTATTAAAGTTATAAAAATTTTTGCTCAGCCGCTGTGGCACAGTGGGAATGCAAATGCCCTGCAAGGCTGGAAACCGTGTGGCTGCCTGTGGGTTCAGATCCCTGGGTCAGCCTGAGAGAACACCAGATACATGAGTGCCCAGGATCCAGAGGAGCCGGAGGGCTGGGGAAAGGGGGTTGTGGGGTGACCCTGTTGAGGGTGCCCAGCTCTTATATGCATGCACATCTATCATTAAAAAAAAGTACAAAATTTTTTACAAAGGACATTTTTTTGAGTAGACTTATTTGTAACTTGTTTCCATGCATAAACCCTCTTATGGTGCTTTATTGTTGAGTTCTTAATAGAAATTTAATGAAAAATCTTTGTTTACTTACATTACTTCTTCTTACTCACGGCACAATAGGCTTATGACTTTGTATTGAGCATGACCAGTATCAAAGATAAATTTGTTCTTTTGTCTCACACTCCGAAGTCTCACGAACTTACCATAGAAGTTAATTGATAAAATACTGGGTTGACAGAGAAGTCATGATGCATTTTTGTGTAGAAAAACATAGAAAAATACATCATGACTTTTCTGATGACAAATATTTAGTGATCATCTGGAATTTAGAAGGTTATAAAGGACTCCATGTGAGTAAATCCTAGGATACATACACACACACACACACACACACACACACACCTATATATATACACACACATATATAGGTGTGTGTGTGTGAATAAAAATATAAATATGTAAATATAAATATATAAATAGTTGCTTATAAATTAAACAACTATAAGCCTGACCTATTAATGCTCACAGATACTAATTTCAACAATGGTGTTAAATTTAGCAGATACCCAGGAACTGAGCATGATAGACTTGCAGTGAACCTTGATAATGGGCACCAGAGAAACCCAGGCCTGTTAGAGAGCTCAGTGAAACGTTTAATCCCAGGATATAGTCTTACTATAGCAAAACTCTTCTTAGTATTTAATGAACAGTTGACCTGTGGGAGAAATACATGAAAATGTTTAAAATCTTTCAGGGACAAGTCAGTTCAGGATTCCTTGTCACATGACACGTAATATCAAGAATGGTTGCTGACCAAAATACTGAAATACCCTGTAACATGGAGAGTAGTTGCTCAAAAATAAATAATTTAAGGTGGCTCAAAGGGTCTTTTGGTTCATCTAAAGTATTAAATTGGTATTTGCTAAGAGCCTACTAAAAATTTCTGTGCTTATCTAAAGGTGAACATGTGAATTTGTTTATGTTTAGGATGGTTCATGTTATGGTAATTTGCATGATATATCCAACTCTTGTTCCTTTATTAATTTTAACCATTTTACATAGAAAAATACATCATGACTTTTCTGATGACAAATATTTAGTGATCATCTGGAATTTAGAAGGTTATAAAGGACTCCATGTGAGTAAATCCTAGGATACATACACACACACACACACACACACACACACACACACACACACACACCTATATATATACACACACATATATAGGTGTGTGTGTGTGAATAAAAATATAAATATGTAAATATAAATATATAAATAGTTGCTTATAAATTAAACAACTATAAGCCTGACCTATTAATGCTCACAGATACTAATTTCAACAATGGTGTTAAATTTAGCAGATACCCAGGAACTGAGCATGATAGACTTGCAGTGAACCTTGATAATGGGCACCAGAGAAACCCAGGCCTGTTAGAGAGCTCAGTGAAACGTTTAATCCCAGGATATAGTCTTACTATAGCAAAACTCTTCTTAGTATTTAATGAACAGTTGACCTGTGGGAGAAATACATGAAAATGTTTAAAATCTTTCAGGGACAAGTCAGTTCAGGATTCCTTGTCACATGACACGTAATATCAAGAATGGTTGCTGACCAAAATACTGAAATACCCTGTAACATGGAGAGTAGTTGCTCAAAAATAAATAATTTAAGGTGGCTCAAAGGGTCTTTTGGTTCATCTAAAGTATTAAATTGGTATTTGCTAAGAGCCTACTAAAAATTTCTGTGCTTATCTAAAGGTGAACATGTGAATTTGTTTATGTTTAGGATGGTTCATGTTATGGTAATTTGCATGATATATCCAACTCTTGTTCCTTTATTAATTTTAACCATTTTGTTACATTTTCTTTTTAAATTTTTGTTTATTTATTATTTTTGGAGAGGTTTTTGCTATAGGGCGTGTGTGCTTGCCAGACAGACAGAGAGAGACAGAGAGACAGAAAGCGACAAATCACCCCCCAGGGGGGATGGCCACACCGCAGTCCCTTCTCCTCCATTCTCCTCTCGGAATCTTGGGCACACATGCACACGTACCTGGTGTTAGTTTTAAGCCACTGCGTCTGGGATGCGAACCTCAGTCGACTACGTGGTAGTCCAGCGACATAGCCATTACGCTAACTGCTGGTCCCAATTTTGCAACATTTTCTTAAAAACATATTCCATTATCTTATTTTTGGCACCTTATAGGGAGATGCTTGCTAAAGACTTAGTACCTTTGGCTGAGTATTACTCAGGCAAAAGAACTGTAATTTTCCATGGACCTGTGTGTTAATGATTTTCCTTTTCTATAAGTGAACAGATATCTATCATGGAAACGTTTTTGGAATTGGAAGGCTGATTGTTGAAGAAATTAAGTGTGCAAAAGCACATGAAATCATAAAGTAAATTCTCTGGTGGAGTGGTAGCGACAGTGGTGGGCAGTCTGTGTGTGTGTTACAGAGATGGACTAAGGACTGTGGCGTACCTGGGCTCCAGCACAAGGCATGTATGTGGACCTGCTGGGTTGACACATTTAGTTTATACTTACTTCATACCTTGTGACAACCAGATGCAGGACCGTGGAGTATTTCATGAAGATAAAGAAGCTTATTTTACATTCAGTTTTAGGTGAATTTGGGGTAAATTTTGATAAAGGATAGTTTGGAAGCCAAATGGAAGATGAAGATTAATATCTGGGAGTATGCTATGATACATGCAATTTCTGGTAGGGATAGATGATCGTTTGTATTCTGTATTTGTGTTTCCTTGCCTTGCTGCAAGGCTGTTAGGCCCTATACCTCTGCAAAAGCTTTTGGCAAGAGAAAAGCTAATCTTTTGGAGAGTTGTAAGACAGCGAGGCTCCATGAGAGTCGAGCATTCCAGATCACAGAGGGCCTTGTATGCCATGCTAGGTATTTTATTTTTAACTTGAAGGCAGTGGGGAGAAGTAATAAATGATACTAAGCAAGAGAATGAATGAATGGAATTTTTGCTTTATAGAAATCTAGCTCATGGCATTTTGAGGCATGGATTTAACCTAGGCAAGAATGAGAGAGTTCTGTCAGGATACTTTTAGGGCTGTTCACACCAGATGATAATGACCAGAAATAAGGCAGTGGCAGGGACAGTAGATCTAATGACGTGATAGTATGGGAAGATGAAGGGAGAGGGAAGAGTCAAGACAAGGAAGATTGCCAATTGGTGTTAGAACTTGATACTGGGAACATACAAGAAGAAAATGCCAGATCAGGGGTGCAAGTTAGTGGAGAGTATGGGGGATTGCAGATTTCATGTTGATTATTTTGAAATTGGCCATTTGAATAACATCCAGAAGGAGATGTGTGGATGGAGTTGTCACTGTGTATCTGGGTATCTGTATCCAGATGAGAGAATTGGACCAAAGAAACAAAACACAATTTTTTTTTGCTTTTGAATTAAAGTGTCTTAGTGACTTCCCAACCAGTTTAAATAAGATTCACTTGTTCTTTTTAAAATTATGTATTCAATTTTATTTATCATCTTTATTATTTTTTAATTTGATATAGGCAGTCACCAGAGAGAGACAGAGAGAAAGAGAAAGCGAGAAAGCAAGTCACCAGGTCCAGGACTCAAACCACGGTTGGCCATGTGGGAGTCCAGAACTTTAACCATCATGCCACTTGCTGGCCCAAGATTCATTTATTCTTCATTTTCACGTCCACTTTCTAGGATGTTATTATTATTTTTATAATATTTTAAAATGTAAATGTTATATTTTAGCAGTACCAACTAACTAAGGTGCTGTGATATTTTCTTGGTAAAATCCTAAGGCCCTGCTTTTTTCTGCAATGGCGTGTAATAGGTGGCTGATTTTCCTCTCTAACAATTTGTGTTTTAGGATTATTATATTTTCATCTCCTTTGTTCACTTTTACCCTAATGTTCATCCTTGTGTTCCACAGGTACAGATTTTGATGGTAGGTCCTTTCAGATGCTTCTTGTACTCAGCTCTGTGGTTTCTAGGGTAAATTCTTTTCTTGTGGGAACTTCACCTGCTTGTTCTGGGGCAGGGACCATACCTTTGTATTTTTATCATGACTTTATTGGCATATAATTCACATACTACACAGTTCACCCATTTAAAATTTAAAACCCAATTGTTTTAGATTATTTACAGTTGTGTGACCATCACCACAATCAAGTTAGAACATTTTCATCACGTCAAAAATATCCCCTTTACCATTTACCTACCAATCCCCCATCCCCAACCTTCTACCCCTAAACAGTCACTGATTTGTTTATGTATTTGGCCAAAATTAATGTTTTATGTTATATTAATTGTCTGTGTCCTCCTCTTTTGGCTTTACAGTTAGGTTGACATTGTTGGGCTCACCAGAGGGAGGCAGTGTAGATTCTCAGTATAGACCTGCAGGGAAAAATATGCAAACAGAAGCCACAAAACATTGCTTGATAAACACAACTCTGTAAGCCCAATATAGGGCTTTAAATCATGCAAACATGAAAGACTGAGAAACAGATGAAGTTAGAGAAGAGGAACGAATATTGAAAATCCTGCCTTTCTTTTAGAGTCATGACAACATTAGGGAGAAGGGAAGCTGCAACACACCCAGGTTATGCGTTTGCACAAGACACAGATAATGAGAAACATCTGGGTTCTATTTGTGGCTGTGCTCCCTGACCCCAGTCATTTAATCATTCTGCTCATCTCCTAAGAGTACTTTACCCAAGTTGACATTCACAGTAGTATCCGGGCTACAGTAGAAGATGTACCTCAAGTATGAATACATACACATAAACACCAACAATTCTGTACTGAGTCTTTCTTTTTATGATATAATTATGGCCTTATATTTCCTACTCATAAAATTAAAACAGCTTTATGGCAAATAAAATGAGATCATGAAGCTACTAAGGGGAAATGTGGTCATTTGGAATATTCAGTAGTCAGTCAGAATTCTTTATTTATTATCATTATTTTTTATTAACTTTGCTGTTTAATTAGACGAGTCTTAACCTATTCCATTTCTAATAGCTTTCCCCCCAGGCAGGCAAAGGAGCGCCCACTGGACAGCTCTGCTTTTTAAGTATCTTAGGTTAAGCTACATCCCTCCTGCGAGTATTTTTTGTTTTGTTTTGTGTTAGATGATCTTATGCTGAGACCTGGAGGTGATTTATTAGCACTTAATGTATGAGCTACTATGATTAGAGTCAGGTACTGTTCTGATCCTCTCAAGATTTATAACAGGGTCTATTATTCACTAATTCACGGAGCACAGGCAGAGCTGCATGCAGTCGGGTAGGGAAGGCATCTGTCTTAGTGAGAGGGTGAGTGCCACTCTCCCTCTTCATGTAACTGTACCAGGCATGCACCGTGGTGGCAGCGAGATGTTGAATCTCTGTTCCCAGGGGATGTCTGCTTTGTATCTGCAGCTTTAATGTTTCACTTAATATCCTCTTTGGCTACTGAGCGCTCTCCTCTCCAGCAGCAGGCAGCGCTTGGCTGCTCGACAACTTGCTTCATTTCTGGCCGTGCAGGGCTGAGCGAGTACCGGCTGTGAACATCTGCTGGGGGCTTTCTGTGTGGCGTTTGTCTGTGTTTTTTAAACTGAGAAGAAGTTGAAGGAATACCAGCCTCCTTTCCCCCTAGAACCTAAACCCTTGTGTCTTTCACATGCATTCCTGGAAACGAGCATGCTCAGAGAACTGGCAAATCATTGTCCAGTGACCGGGAGGAAATGATCATTGCTCTTCATTTATAATGCAAATTCTGAGGTGTCTCCAGAAGTGTGGTAAACTTAAAATGATGGCTGTGGTGAGAACGTCTCTGCAGAAAGTTGTGGTTTTGTTGCATCGTTTACAAAGGATGGCAGTTTCTTCTCCTCGGTATCAGAAGCTCTGTAAGGTAACTGATTGAAAATAAGATTCTTGGGTGTCTTGACAATTCTACTCTCTTTTGGGTTCTTAAAACTAATCTTTCAGGTTTTTTTTTTTTTTTCCCAAGGAAAGAGTCCCTCTCTTAGTAACTGGTTATAAAAGCCATTCAATTGAATTTTATTTAAGAATCTAAAACAAGCACTGTTTTATTCCATCTTTTATTTTGCAGTTGACACAACTTCATCTTCTGAGATGGTCTAGTGAACTATTTGGAGAAAATATGGTCAAACCACATTCATTCAGACCTGTTACCCCTGTTACTTTGCAGTGTCTTACTATTGAGTGGCACCTTAATCTTACATGAATTTCTGTAACATCGAAAGAGTTCAAACTTAAAAACTGTCCATGTTTTTTTTTATAGCTAATTGCTTTTTCAATTAAAAAAATTAAATCACCCTTTAAAAATGATCAAATTTAATCTCATTGCAAAACATGGCTTATATTCTTGAACCTTCATGTATTATAATTACACTTGAACTAAATTTCATTTGGACAGGTGGATTAAGGAGAGACTTTCAGGAGGCAACTTGTTTGACTTGTTCCTAATGCCACATCATCCTAAACAAACCATTGAATCAGTGCTGCGGTTTTTTAGGTTAGCTCTGATAGTTTTGATCCTTGTGTATTTTCTTCAAACTGTGCCCATATTGCCTGATTACTTTAGTCAAAAAATTAGAGCAATCTGAGGTAAAAGCGGGGAATGAAAACAGGAATGGAAAGCCATTTGTACACTGCCACAGTATCGTATTCCTTCCTATCCTACTCAGTACTGTTCTCAAGTATGTATCTTGTTGCTCTGACAGCTCCCTAAACTCATTCCTAATTTGAAAAACTGCTCCCGAAACAGTATTATTTTTCTGATAACATGAAATTATAAAATATCACATGTCCTAGCACCTAGATTATATTAATGTGGTAGCTTATTGGGGTGTACATGTGGGGATGATCCTATTCTATTAATTTTATCATATGATATTGTTATTTATTCTATTTTGGCCAATTAAGTGGATTTCTGTGTAGAAACTTCTTTTTGAAATGTTTTAGGAGAGAAGGTAGTGCGGCATTCTTGAGAGAAATACTTAGAAATATTTTCATTTGCATAAGAAGTTAATGACAACTTAATACAACTTAATTAAGTCAGCTGCTAAAAATTTATAAACCTAATTATTTCAAGGTGTTGTGTTTTGATCCACTTCAAAAAACCGGTTTATTCTTGTAAGAAGACATTTATGTTTTTCATTAAAAAAACAGTGTTGACAATAGAGAAGAAAGGTTCATTTGCTAATAGATACTCTTTTTTAACTACTACAATGAACATATAAAGCATCATTTTAAAAACATAGCTGGGTCATTTTTTGGATCTATTTGTATGCATATTTTACCAAAAGTCTCTGAAGTCATGTGATCAAACTATTAAGTCAGTCTGAGGTATGAAGCAGCAGAAGTTAAGTACTGGAGAAAGTTGGTAATTAGTTTTATAATTATACCCCAAGTAAGCACAAGTTAAGTTACTGAAGTTATTGGATAAGCTAATTCCCATTAGAAGTAATCTTCGGGAATATTTCTTAAGATTTAAAACTTTCTAAAGATGCTATTAAAATCTAAATGTTGAAAATAATGGTTACCACTTTCTTTTAGAAAATTACAACTTGTACTCTTTACAGTCTAAATGTTATCTTCCACCTAGTCTTCTCACTTACGCCGAATTAATAGCTGCCCAGCTAGTACAATGAGAAATCGACAATTCCAATACTTTCCAGCAGGTGTCAATATAAGGCAGTGATATATGATATTTTGACTAAAGAACTGGGAATCCAGATTAGGAAGTGCCACAATTACTATGAAATATATGAGCTAGCACAGACGTGTTTATTTGCCTGGTTATATTCTTAAAACTAATCTTAGTTATTGAACTATAGTAATTCATATGATATGAGCAGAAGTGTTAGTTGCCGAATTAAAAATGAGTAATTATCTCAAATATCGATCTAGGCATTTATGCTAACTAAAAGTACTTAACTGTATTTTAATTTCCAGTAGTCCATAGGTGCTACTGAAGTGTTTAAATCGTTTTGGTATTTGTTTTAAAACACTAGAAGTTCTTTTCCTCTTAACGCTGTAAATTGTATCGTGACTTTATCCTTCCACAGACCTACATTCTCTAAATTTAGTTAGAAAGGAAATGCTGTAAATTTCAGTGTTTCTCTGTAAAAATATAGAGGCAGTCTATTGTAAATATATTTACAGACTGAAATGAGAAGAAAATGCCGCCTAATCTGAGAGAAACGTGACGATTTAAAATTCATATTGGCATTTAGAAATCTAGTGTCTGTTAATATTTTAATCTTCTTTTTAATCCATCTCTAGGCTCTCCCTTTTTACATATTACGTGGCATGTCAGTCTTTTCTCAGACTTTTTCCACAGTGGCAGTTCATTTCTTTGCTTATTTTCATACTCATCTTGTCTGTCCCAAATAATGTATGTGTTACACAAGTGAAAATTCTTGTACAGTATCCTCATTTTGTGTTTTTTTTTCCCCCCATATCTGCAAGGGGGAAGAATGAAAAAAGGCACTTGAGAAATTCATAGTTTTCAGAGTTCAAATATGCTTTTCCCTTCTCAACCTATTTACATGGTCACTGTGTTATTTGCCTTTAAAACTATTGGGTTGTTGGAAAAATCATGATGTATTTCTTTCTATGCAAAAATGTGTGTGACTTTTCTGACACCCCAATATTTCTCCCTGGCTATGCTTCCCATAAAATTTGAGCAGGAAAAATAGCCATATCACTTGGAGATATATTTAGCAGCACTGAAATTGCCCTGATGACCTAAAATCACCTACACAGGATGCTTATTTTTTTTTTACAGATTTGTTTATAATGGTTTATTTTTTTAAAATAAAAATGAATATGAAAATCATTTTTCTTCTAAGAGAGTCCAGTAAAAGCAAAGCTGAATGTAAACAATTAGCAAAATGATATTGACTTTCATTTGTTTTCATTGTTATGTAACTATTTTGGGGTGTTTTGTATTATTAAACCTTTGGATTAACAGTTGATCATCTGAGATTATACTGAACCACAAGGGCATTTTATACCTCCTTCTCCTCTTTTTCTTAGTGCCAGTTTTTGTAAGATTTTAATAATTGAAATGGTAAAAGCGGCTGGTCAAGTAGATTGGTATGTAAAACAGTATAGAACAGCAACAGAGAAAACTTTAAAAGTAATTAGTATTGTAAATTGAGTTCTTCATGACTCAAACATTACAAATTTTTTATTTGAGTACAAAAATTTTTGTTTACCTGCCTAAATATGTAAATCACTTGAGCATAAATGATTTTAATCATGGCTAAGCCTTTTTGAAATGAAATTTTATCAACAAAGATTCTTTAAACATCTAGCTATATATAGGTATATTTTAATTTAAAAATTATGTGCATGTACCATTGGTAAAAATTCATGTGCTGAATATTAGCGGAGCGTAATTTGTTCTTACTTTCTACATTGACTTCTTGTACCAGTTAATTGCCTTCTTTTCTCTGTGAGGTTTATACACACTGTTTTGGTGACTGCTTTCATCATACCCAGAAACATGGCTGTTTTTCGTCTATCCTTCTGGGTGGCTCAGGCTTTCAAGATTGTATTTATCTCAAAGTTTTCCCTGGAAAACTGCATCTTCTGTGGCATCAGAGTAGCTGCCTCTGAATACTTTGTAACCAGAGAGCAGATTTCACCCAGGAAATGAGGAGTAACTGCAGGTGTCTGCAGAAGGTTTTTTCACATGTGTGTGTGCTTTCACATGTGAAAACATAGGGCTGTGTAAGTGCGGATCATGACAAAATCAGACCATGTGGATAGATGCTTGTAGCGCCAAGGCTAACAGTGTCTGATCATAACGGCTCATCTGTCTCTCAACAGATTTTCAGATTCACTGGTAGAGTAAGTTCACACACCTTTTCATCTGCATGTGTAGCTCCCTTTATTTAGAGGTAGTTAAGTTTGGGAATGTGGAGGCCATCAGATTGTATAGTGCTTATGTCACTGGACTTCCACGTGGCTGACTGTGGTTCAAATCCCACATCTGGTGGCTTGAAACTCACACTGGGCACATGTACATGTGTGCTCAAGATCTTGGAGAGTGAAGGAAAAGGGATTGTGGCATGGCCATCCCCCAAGGGGGGGTGATTTCCTACTTTCCCTCTCACTGTCTCTGTCTCTCTCTTCAGGAGTACACGTGCCCCAAGGAAAAATCCTCTTAGAAAAAAAAAGATTGGAAATGTGTTTTTTTTAGAATATACTGAGTGGAATGGTATATTTTCAACTATTTAAATTTTATATTTTTTCATCCTCAAACATTTTACCACTTTATTTTTACATGGAAACTATGCTCTCTTTGAAAAATTAAATACTGAAGTGTTCTAAGGTGTTGGAGCTTTATGTTGAGAAGTATGTAATTATAGGTCAAATCTTGGACTCCCTCCATTTCTCTAGATAATCAAACCAAACATATTATTAGTTTGAGCTACATCTTGAGATGGCAAGAGTCATCACCCTGAAATCTGGAGGTAGAATTCCTACTTGATCATATGAACAATTATCTCTTCTTGGTTTCAGGAGAAACTCTTGGTTGGACTAGTCCAAAAATTTTGTGAAGGGTAAGAGTTAATGGAGGGAAAGGATTTTCCTAAATCTAATCCATTTCCATTGATGCTTTTGGTGTCTCTGCCTTCCCTGATTTGGTCAAGGTTACAGATGAAAGTGAGGTGGGATGGATTGAGGAGAGAATACCTATGTCCTTACCTGTCAGTATCATGTATCTTTCTTGTGGTTTCCAAAAGTACAAGGACTACTTCAGGTGACTTCCTCATCTCTATTTTGCCATAGCACCCCAAGTTGATATACATATCCAAATTATTATTTTAAAAAGTTATTTAATTAAATAATACTTTGTTAATTAGAAAACTCTGTGCTATTATAACATTTAGCTAAAAGTAGTATAATTATATAATGCTTGGTCACTTACTTAAAAAATAATAGCATTCTACAAGCTTGCCTTTGAAATAGTTTTTCTTTTTCTGTTTTTTTTTTTTTTTTTCTTTTTTTCTGCATGGCATATGCACTCACCAGAGAGATACTGAGAGAGAGAGAGAGAGAGAGAGAGAGAGACGGCGAGAGGGAAAGTGAGAAATTAGCCCTCATGGGGGATGGCCATTGCCACCATCCCTTCTCCCTCATTGTCCTCCTGGGATTTGGGGCATTCACACACACATGCGTGATGTGATTTTTCAAGCCACCAGTTCCGGGGCTTGAACTATGGTTGGCCATGTGGGAGTTCAGTATCTTAATCACCACACCACTTCTGCTGGCCCCTGATAGTTTTTTAACAGTCAAGATATCATTATTATTTGTCTCAGTCTGGAAGTATGCCACTCGGACAAGTCAGGAACCAACAAAATGTTCCTTCTGGGAGAGAGTTGAAGTGGTATTATTAACGCGGGTAAAGGATCTCCTTTAGTTTTAGAGTATTATTTGATAATTATGGCTAAAAGGGTGAGGATTTGTGTTTTCCTAGGGATACAGTTTATTAAATTTCAAGTGGAAATTTCCAAGCTGTATGTACTGCTAGATTTCCAATGTACAGACATAATCTGTTCTGTCTTACTTCTGACTGTGAGCACTGCCAGCTTCTCATAGTATATTTGGTAGTTTATTTTTAGCTCTCTAAAATAAGCAATTAGTAGAGCTCCTGCCATAGATAGAGCAGAATATAGAAAATTGCACGCCATGATAGCATTCTTAGTTTCACCAAGTTTATTAATTTCTTTGTAAAGTAAATGAGTCCAAATAATTGAAATCGGAAAGGATATGAAGTGTATAAGACGGTTTCTTTTCATTTTTCTTCTTCCAGTTTGTTTAGTTCTATGGAATTGTAAAAGATCAATTGATAACAAAGCTCACTTAAAAAGCAGACAGTGCCTTTTAATGCTTAATAAATTGTAAGCCGATGTGAAAGTAAGGCTTGATAAGCTTTAGCAACTATTTTGGAAAAACATCAAATGGAGGAATGTTTTGAACTGTTTTCACAACAGACAGCTCTTTTGCTTGATTTTTAAGAAAACTGAGAAAACTGGTCAACTACAGCAATAAAATCACTAGATTTTTGTGATGGGAGCTGTCTTTTTACTGCTGCTAAAATTCCTTACTTTTTCAGTGTTTTAGAGCTTACAGTATATTTTCTCATATATCCACATTATTAATCTAGTATTAGTTAATATAATTTTATTATCATTTATCCTTAGTGATAGGTAGTAAGAAAAATTGGCATTATTCCCATTTAACAGCTGGATAAACATGTTTTGTAAATTGGGATTTGAAAGACTATGCCAATATTTGCTCAGCTAGGGTGTGGTACATCGTGTACTCAACATAGGTTTTAGTCCAGATCCAGTATCTGTACAGTCTGCAGATCATTTTAGGTATTGTCCTAAACTAAAATGAGAAATGGAATGTAGAAGATATAGAATGCTCATGTATATTACTCAGTCGTCGATATTGTTTTTGGTAAACTATCTCTGTGTGCTTAAAAAAACATATTTATTTATTGTGATTTTTCAAGATGCTGGGTCCAGGACTTGAACTGTGATTGGCTATGAGGGAATCTAGTGCCTTAAATACCATTCCACCTGCTGGCCCTCCATGTGTATTTTATTGTCTAAAAAATTAACTTACACTGTCCTTTAAATGAACTATGGCTCTTGGAGCATGAGGAGATGTTGGAAATCATGTGATTCCATCATTTCACTTCACAGATAAGGAAACCCAGATCATCTGTAATGGATATTTTATTACTGACAGTTTTGGGGGTGGCTATGTACTTGTTTTCTTCTAGAAGTTTAAACATGATGAAATATGTGCTTTTCAAACACCATTTTGATGTTCAGGTTCGGGCTATATAATTTTAAGAGAACAAAGATTTTGTTCTAGTTGAAACTTGTATATTGGGTACTTTTTTAGTGCACTCATTTTTCAGTTTTGTGAAAGCATAGATTGGTTCATTTTAATGCAAGTTAAAAGAGTTGGTTTTGGTTTTTGATTCATAATTTAGCTTAATTTGAGTCTAAATAACACCAGTATTGAATTATGTATTCACTAAACCTAATTCTCCATACCCAAATCCAGTTTTTAAAATATCATATTTAAAAGAGCATAATAGTTCCTTAAAAAAGATCAATTGAGAGGCTGACAGGTGTTATGGTGGTTAGGGCTCTTGACTCCCACATGGTCAACTGAGGTTCGAGTCCAGGACCTGACAACTTGCTTTTTCATTTTCACTTTCTCTCCCTATGTCTCTCTCAGGTCAAATCTAAGAAAAAAATAATTAAATTAAACAAATAAATAAATTTAAAAATGAATTGAAAGGATCAACTTACTTTCTCAACTGGGCCTTTATTTTTTTCTTTTATGTTTGCTATAGGGTGTGTACACTCGCCAGAGAGAGACAGAGAAAGGTGGTGGGGTAAGAAATCACCCGGCAGAAGTGCTGGACACAGCACAATAACTTTTTCTCCATTCTCCTCTTGGAATTTTGGGCACACATGCACACACGCCTAATGTGATTTTCAATCTGCTCGTTCCGGAACTTTGACTGTGCAGTTGGCCATGTGGGATCTTCGCTGCCTTAACTTCCACACCACCTGCTGACTCTCAACTGGTTTTTTTTTCAAATAAGAAATTGGTCTTTTTTTTTTTTTAATTCAGTTCAAAGTATGTGTATTGAATGTTGTTCTATGTAAAACATATTGGCTAAGCAACAGAAGTATAAAATATAGAGTGGCATTTTCCATGTAAAACAAGTAAATTCAAGTAACTTGTTCGAAAGAATTCTATACTTAAGTATTTTTACTCGTCTTAAGTGAGACTGTGGATTCAAATAAACCTGGCCTTATTACTTATCAGTTAGATGACCCTAGTAAGTCACTTAACATCTCTGTTTCAATTTAGTTTTCAGAAAACTAGGTTGGAATTTCTCTCTGTCTTCCATAGGGCTTTCGTAGGAATTAGCTGATTAATATTTGTTAAGTGGTCAAAACAGAGTGGCACATAGTATCTGCCGTATGTGTCGGCCAATCCTATTCTGATGATTCTCCATGTTGGTTGTGAGGTTCAAAGGAGTTGATCCATGTGATGTGCCCAGCACAGCCTACTGTCTCTGGGGTGTGGTGGTGTTCTTACCTTACTCATTATCTTTATCCCTGAAGTAACCCTTAAGTCTGAATATGGAAGTCCCCACCACAGCCACCCTGAGAATGCTCCCAAGATTCTTACCCCATACATTTTGGCTTCTTGGTTAGATGCACCCTAGGCCATCCTACTGCAAGACACTGCAGACCAGTGTGGTCAACAGTAAAGGCAAAAACAAGTGTTTGAAGTGTTCCCTGGGGTTATTTTCTTTTTGAAACTCAACTTGAAAAAGTGAAAGAAAATTCTTCTCTTGATCAGTGGGCTTGTGCTAGAAACCCTGCAAGATGATTATTGCTCCAGTATGAAGAGCCCTCTAGATTATTGATTAGGTCACTAGACAGCACCAATAATAATATATTAACTATATAATATAGTGTAGTAATACTGAATTACATAAAAAGCATTAAACAAAGCAAAGAAGTCATTTTCTGATACAAGAGGAAAAACAAGCATGTTGCTTAAAAGAGAATAGAAAGATGTATTGAAACTTTGAATGTGTTTCTAAAGATTTTGAAGAATTGTGCTCTTTGATGCCATCAGTTTTGAGTCTCAGTTCATCCCTGAACATCCAAAGTTTGTGTTCTTGGTATAGGTCTACTACTAATTGTAGCCCCTGTAAAAAGGCTCTTATTACATGGCTCAGGAATTTTATAAAATGAGATTTGCTTTCTTCAGGGTAAATTTTGCAAGAGTTCAAGTAGAGGTAAAATGAGCTTTTATACTTGATGTTATCTGAGACTGCGTTTGCTCTGGGTTCAGAACTTAAAAAGACCAAGGTATGTGCACACTGACTCAGTACAAGCTGCCAGGGAACTGGCATTCCTTAGGTGAAGGTGCTTGTGGTGTGGAAGTAAGGGAAATGCTGCTTGCCATTTAGTATTTTCTTGGGAGGGGGGTTTTCCTTTTAAACTTTACACATATTGCATGTTTTTCCAAGTCTTATATTGTGATTTTTAAAAATGACTTAGATAAAATTCTATTCAGTGATTGACTACCTCATAATTTATTCAAGCAGTCCTCTATGGTTAGTTCTTTAGTCCTTTATTGGATTGCAAACTATAATACCTGAAACTGGTTGATTTATAAAGAACAGAGTTTTTTTTTTAATTATCTATTTAATTTAATTAATTTTTAATTTGACAACAGAGAGACAGAGATAGGGAAAGTGGGACAGCAAGCCACCAAGTCTGGGACTCAAACTATCTTTGGCCATATGGGAGTCAAGTGCCTTAACCACTATGCCTTCTGCTGCCCCCCCTCCCCATGAATAGAGGTTTATTGGACTCATGATTCTATTGTCTGGATAGTTCAAAGGCATGAGAATGGCATGAGGATGGCTGCAACATGGCCAACAGAAGCTAAGTGAGCATCATCTGAGTTCTATGCCAGTTCCCTAGCCTCTTTCCACTCCTTGTAAGCTCAAAAAAAAGTCAGTAGTAGGGTCATCTCCCTAACAACAAGTTACTAATTTCTTTCCAAAGGGCCCACCTCTCAACAC
The DNA here is from genome assembly GCF_000334495.1 of Tupaia belangeri chinensis. Classification (NCBI taxonomy): domain Eukaryota; kingdom Metazoa; phylum Chordata; class Mammalia; order Scandentia; family Tupaiidae; genus Tupaia; species Tupaia belangeri. Next base: position 1,429,843 of record NW_006199342.1, read on the forward strand.
AATAATTAGATCAAGTTTTCACTTTCTCAATTCTGTTACGGTGGTTCAACATATGAATTTTTAGAGGATACATTCAAATTATAGCAGTTAGATAACCAGGTTATTACCAATTTCCCATGTTAAATATTTCTATAATGAACTTTCTCATAAATCATTGAGCACATTCTGATTATGTCCAAGATATATAGGGTGCTGGACTCCCACATGGCCATCTGACCACAGTTTGAGTCCCAGACATGGCTTGCTTTCTCACTTTCTCTTTCTCTCACTCTGCCTCTTTCTGTTCAAATTTAAATAAATAAAGTTAACTGAAATAATTCTCTAAAAAACACACAAACAAACAAAACCAAACAAAAAGAATAACTGGACCAAAATGACGAGAAAATGTAAAGGCTTTTGATATATATTGCCAAATTTTCCTCTTGCAAGGTGGTACCTGGTTATATGCCCCCTGCTAGCTTGATTGCTTAATTTCTTATAACTTCACAGACAATGGGTAGTATCAATTAAAAATAATTTATTAAGCTGTTAAATGAAAAACATAACCTCATTATAGAATATCAGTTAAAACCTAGTGGTGGAACCAATATTGTTAAATGAAAAACATAACACCATTATAGAATATCAGTTAAAACCTAGTGGTGGAACCCAGAACTATCTGAATTACAGAAACTGAGAACTCAAACACTGTAATGTCCAAAATAGTATGTAATAAATACACCATAATAAAATTTAAAGTTATCGGGACACAAAAGGGTAATAAATTCTGACTTGAAAATATCAGAGAAGTGTTTAGAGAAGAGATAGTACCTAATTTAGTAGAGCAGAGACTTCTGGGAGTAGGCAGCTGAATGAGTAGAGCACAGAAGTATGCTGACTATATCCAGAAAACATTGAATAGTTTGTCTGAAATGGCTACCAAGTTCATTCATTAACATTTTTATCTTACTAAAAAAAATTACTCTTTGATTGCCAGCTTTTTATGCCAGAGTTTTTGCTTTTGATCGTTTCTAAAATTTAGTACATTTTAAAAATGAAGAAAATGATAGTGATATTAAATGTATTCAAACACAGAGAATATTTCCAAAAGGGAATTCTAAAAAGGAAATTGTATAATATTTCGTGTCTTTGAAATAAGAACACAGTTCTGTAGAATGTTTCCTATAAAGGAAACAGTCTTCTATTGGATGTAAGTCATTTTGGTATGGGAGTTAAAAAATGTTGTATTTTTATGTTACAATTCATTTGATGAGAGAGTGACACAATATTCCAAGAAAAAATAAAAGTAATTCACTGTGGCAGTCTGTCCATCTAGTATTAATTTAAATAAAAAATTTATAGAGCTTTAGAACCCTAAAACACTAGACCTTACTTGATCAGTTTTTTATTTTATACACAAGAAAACAATGACATGCATCTTTCTCCCTTTTTAAAATTTTAATAGTGTTTTGAGAGTGGCCCAGTAGGTGGTGTGGTGGTTAAGGTTCTGGACACTCCCACAACAGCCAATCATGGTTCATGTCCCAGACCTGGTGACTTGCTTTTACACTTTTCCTTTCTCTCTCTCTCTCTCTTTCACTCTCACTCTCTCTCTCTCTCTCTCTGTGGTAAAATTAAAATAAATGAATGAATAAATAAAATAAAATAAATAATTCTTTTTAAAAATAGTAGATTGGGAGTAAGACTTTAGTACCATAGTATTAGATAAAAGTAATAGAAAAGTAATTATAATTTATTATAATACATTTATCACTTCATCTTAAAGAATTTGATACTTTTGAGTTTTAATCATTATTAAAAATTAAATTGAGTAGCTTATGTTAAATAATTTAACCTTATATAACTATAACTTACTTTCCATATTAATTATTTTATTTATATATATAAGTGTTTATGTTTATATATATATATTTACATATATATATATATAGAGAGAGAGAGAGAGAGTCTGACAGTGTATGTACTTGAAAGAGAGAGACAGAGAGAGAAAGAGAGAAAGAGGGAGAAAATATCTCCCAATGGGGCATGGTCATGTTGCAGTACCTTCTCCTTCATTCTCTATCCTGTTGAAATTTTGGGCACATATTTACATGTGTCCAGCAAGTTTTTTAAGTCAGGGGGGCCAGGATTTGGATTAGGGTAGGCCATGTGAGATCCAGCTCCCTTAACCAAGAGGTTCTGGGGCTAATTCTCCTTTTCATATTAATTATTTAGAGCATACTAAAGATAAAGTATAACAGGAAAATTCTGAATTTGAAATAAGACCTAGCTTTGATTGCTTTACTTGCTATTTGATCTTATCTAATGTGCAATTCCCAATTTCTTTCTCTAGCTAGTGGGAATGATATGTACTCCATTTACTTTAGAAAGTGTAGAGAACCAATGTATTGATGCATATCAATTTGTTATATATAACTAGATATTACTGTACTTTCTTTATAAACAAACAAACAATGACAATATTTATCTACATATGCTTTTACCAAAGTTCAGTGCTGGAATACTTACTGAAAACAGTAGAAGGACATATTAACCAAAGCTTATGTTTGTCTCCACTCAGGTGGAAGGGGTAGGCCATGTGAGATCCAGCTCCCTTAACCAAGAGGTTCTGGGGCTAATTCTCCTTTTCATATTAATTATTTAGAGCATACTAAAGATAAAGTATAACAGGAAAATTCTGAATTTGAAATAAGACCTAGCTTTGATTGCTTTACTTGCTATTTGATCTTATCTAATGTGCAATTCCCAATTTCTTTCTCTAGCTAGTGGGAATGATATGTACTCCATTTACTTTAGAAAGTGTAGAGAACCAATGTATTGATGCATATCAATTTGTTATATATAACTAGATATTACTGTACTTTCTTTATAAACAAACAAACAATGACAATATTTATCTACATATGCTTTTACCAAAGTTCAGTGCTGGAATACTTACTGAAAACAGTAGAAGGACATATTAACCAAAGCTTATGTTTGTCTCCACTCAGGTGGAAGGATGTTGAATGCCAACCACCTTGGGTCTTCCTGCAATGCAGGGTCAGTCCACTTTTTTTATTTCCTAGGGCACATAGCCAGCTCTAATATTAAGTTATATTCTCTGCCACTAAACTCATGCTGTTCCCAAACAGCTCAGATTCAACTTGAGACTGCATGGAAGGGACCAAGACTCCAGAGAGGACTAATAGTTTCTAAGGCAACAGTATCTCATTAAGAAAAATGTGGGGAAATCATTATTTAGTGCGATGTTAGGGTATCCATAACTTAAAAAAAAAAAATCTATATATTAGCAATCTTAGATGTTGGTGGGCACAAGTAAACCTTAGGCAGACATGAGGAAACTCTTGAGTTTCAGTAATGAGTAAACCTTTGGGTAGTTGTTAGGTGATTTTACATAATCTTTCTTTTGAATCTGGGGTTTTGATAGGTAATAAATAATCCAAATGAATGAACTGTAATGACTGAATGTTTCTGCATTCATTAACTCCTGAAGCAAAACTTTAGATTGCTTCATTACATAGCTTGTCATTGTGGAAGGTCTTTATGCGGTATGGTGTTAAAGAAAGGGAAACATTTGCTCTTTTTGAAGTAATTGCTTCTAATGGAAGCTTAAGGACCTATTATTATGCTTATTTCTAAAAGCCAAGTAGCAAAACTTGCTTAGGAACCCAGTGAAAAAGTTGCAAAATTACATAATATAAACCAAATTTCGGGAAGTTGCATACGATGGAGAATCGATACTTCGGTAGACAATTTAATAATTCAGTAGTTTACATGGGCCAAATGGTATCCTTACTTTAAAAGCTGAAGTGATTTCTAGAAATGCTTCTGTAACAGTGAAGGTTAGGGTAGAGGGCTTAGATTTCTTACAGTTTTTCTGAGCTTCATGTTGAGATTGAGCAGGGCAATCAGAGTAGTTTAATTTTTATTTTAGAGTTTTGCAATAGAGGTTTTTTTTTTGAGAGGTTTTTGCTATAGGGTGCGTGAGCTTGCCAGACAGAGAGACAGAGAGGTAGAAAGCGAGAAATCACCCCCCAGGGGGGATGGCCATGCCGCAATCCCTTCTCCTCCATTCTCCTCTCGGGATCTTGGGCACGCATGCACATGCGCCCGGCGTGAGTTTAAGCCACCGGGTCCAGGACTTGAACCATGGTCGACTACATGGGAGTCCAGCGACATAGCTATTATGCTAACTGCTGGCCCCTAGTTTTGCAATAGAGCATGTTTGCCCGAAAGACACACAGAAAAAGGATAAGTAAGAAATAACTCCCCCAGGGAGGTCATGCCACAATCCCTTCTCTTCCATTCTCCTCCTGGGATTTTGTTCACACATGTACACATGCTCTGCATGATTTTCAAGCCACCAGATCTGGGTCTTGGACCCCAGTTGACCATGCGAGGGTCCAGTGCCTTAGTCACTATGCCATCTGCTGGCCCCAGCTTCCTCATTTTTGAAGACAGTGAGACAGAGGCTTAGACAGTTCATGTGATATGTCCTAGAATGTGTTAATAGTGGCAGTGACTTTGATATGGATATACAGTAATCTTGATTTTATGGGAGTGTGTTGCAAACGTGTATTTTATAAGTTTCTGACTCAGACTATTGACACCAAGTGAGTGATTTACTTGAAGATGGTCCCCCAAAATAGATCTCTCTCTTTAGATAAAATACGCATGGTAGATAAAATAACAGTCTTTGAATCTGGTTGCCAGTATATGTATATTTATTTTTGCTATTCTTTCAATCATTCTGTATACTTGAGTATTTTCATGATAACATGTTTTATAAGTAATAGAAATCCTATTATAATAAAGGTTGGTCAGATGAGAATTGTAAAAGTACCTCAATTGCTGTCTTTATGTATTCTTCAGATTTCAACATAAGATGGTGGGTAACAGATACGAATTAGTTTAAAAGTGTCTTGACTTAACCTGGTGATAAACATTTACTGAGTCTATAGCTTTCGTTCTTTTAGCTCATTAAATTTAAATGAAAAGCTTTCTAAAACTCATTTTTTTCCTTTTACAATTTTTCACATGCCTATTATAGAAGTTTATGCCTTCCCAAAGCATGGCATAAGTGGTGTTGATATTCTCATTTATTATAGTTTACTTGCTCTTATAAAGATTAAAAATTGTTTTCCTTACTAAAAACATTAATTCTTTAAAATTAATTATAATAGCAAAGTTTGGTTGGTTCCCCTATTTAACAGCATTTTCCTGGAACTGATAAGTTTTGTTGAGGCAGGCTTGTGGGGGGGCTTTGTTTTTTGGTGGTGTTGACATGTCTTTATGTGTTTCACATTTATCAAAACTAGTAGAAGTTTATCAAGATTCTATTCTTAGACTCTGAAATGTTTCTTTTCTTTATATAGAGAAGACACTCATAAGTTTTGTCAAAGGAATGATCTGCTCATAATAATTTATTATAATTTATTGTAAAATCCACTGATAGTTGCCTCTTTTTGTTTTGCTTTTGTCATCTGAGTTGTTACTTAAAGCTATTGCTTTATAATTTGACTTAATCATATGTGGTGTGGTTCTGTCTGGACACATGCTGTTGTGGTTTTTTAATGTTTTAAAATCATTACATTTTAAGCTTTTTGCATTGCCAAATAAACTGAATTTCCCCTTCTTATATTGTGAAAGAAGAGCAGAAGTTGTAATCTTTGTAACATAGGGTTGTTTCTTATTTACTGAAACTTACATAGAGCAAGATATTTTATCTTGTTTTCCAAGAATGAATTGGAATGTTGTATTACTACACTAGACATAACTCAAAGGTTGTTGGGGGATTTAAAAATGTATTTATTTATTTATAACATCCAGTTTGTAATCTTGATTAATTGCTCTTGATTAACCTCCCTGCTCTTTAAATTAAATCCAAATAAGCAAATATTTATTGCAGGCTAGGAGAAATGTCATTTAAGGCTCAAAGCACTGTGTAGAACACTCAAATGTTTTCCTTATTAGTAAAGGCCAGAAACTAAAGACCAGAAATCAAACTATCCCATATATTTCCTGATATATACCTTTTTAAAAAATAATTATTTAATATAACATACATACATTTATTTATTTATTTATAATTTGATCAGAGAGAGTAAGTGAGAAAGGAAGCTGCCAGGTCCAGGACTCGAACCATGTTCAGCCATGTGGGAGTCCAGTGTCCTTAACCACTACGCCATCTGCCAGCCCATGACATCTACATTTTTAGTACAGATAAGTATAAGGAAATAGGGTGGTTGATTATAGGTGGAAATAAGGGAGGAAAGTTACTTAAATAGTTCTCTGGGATATCATTTTGCATGGAATAAAAGTCATTTGAATGACTGAATAAAAAATTGAAGTTCTTATAAAGTATGGAGGAATAGCAAATAGAGTTTTTTTGTTGTTGTTGTTGTTGTTTTGAGAGGTTTTTGCTGTAGGGCACGTGCGCTTGCCAGAAAGACTGAGAGAGACAGAAAGTGAGAAATCACCCCCAGGGGGGATGGCCATGCCACAGTACCTTCTCCTTTATTCTCCTCTTGAGATCTTGGGCGGGCACGCACGCACATGCGCCCGGCATGAGTTTAAGCCACTGGGTCCAGGACTCAAAGCATAGTTGGCTACATGAGAGTTCAGTGACATAGCCATTATGCTAACTACTGGTCCCAGTGAATGGAGTCTTGATGTCTTAGCCAGATAACTGTGTTGATGACAGAAGTTTGTGAGACTGGATAATTTATAAAGAATAGAGGTTTATTTGACTTACAATTCTGGGAACTAGGAGATCCCAAGTTGAGGAGTTAGAAATATGCTTGAAAAGAGCAGAGAGAATAGTAGGCACGTGCAGAGAGGAAGAAAGACTCGGAGGCAGCTATTTTCCTTTTATACTAACCCTCTGTCGTGAGAACTAACCCCTGCTCATGAGAGCTAGAAATAACTCCATCTTGCTAATGCCTCCATGATCCAATACTTGCTCACCTTCTTTTAAAGATCTCATCATCTCCTAACACCATTATACTGGGGACTATATACTAAAACATAAACCTTTTAGGGACAAACCATTATCTAAAGCATATCACCTGGGTTGGGAGTGGGGAGATGATCTTTCTGGACATACCTTTAACCGTGTTGAGTGAAACGGATATGCCACTTAATTGTTCTGAACCTTAGGTTTTATTTTTTTATCTCTAAGTTGGTATCTCTAAATTATAAAACATTGTTTTTTAGAAAAATCTAAATTATACTGTCAAAGTATAATGATTAGCTTTTGTATATGCATATACAGGAAATCACTTTTAATTTTATTTGGTAAATTAAAATAGATTTCATTAATTTTAAAAGTTGCATTCACATTTGATTCTTGAGTTCAGCTTTTAAAAAATGCTCGTTGTGGAAAATATGGGAAGGAAGAAAGAAGAAAATAAACCTTGTCAGGTAATTCTGCTACACAGAAAGTAATGTTATTACTGTCTTACTTTACTTTTACTCTTCTTTTTCTGTATATGATGCATGTAAAACTTACTTATGTGAATTAGGAATTACATATTGTATAATACTTCTTGCTTTTTTTGAATATTTTGTTTCTTTAATAGCACTTAATAAAAATTTTTATGTTTATTTAACCAGTTTAAAAACTGATTTTTTTTATAGTAGTGGTATAGATCCTACTGTATGTGGTCAGCTGGACAAGTACCTATTTTTAATTTTTACCTCTAATACTATAATGGATTGTTTACACATAATTCATTGATTGTAGTGATTATTGTTTTTGTCAGGGTAGGTTCCTGTATGTGGCTTTGCTGGATCAAAAATTAGACATTCCAGATGGCATTCCAGAAAGGCTGACCCAATGTCTACTCCTGTAGTGTCTGATAATACTGGTCTTATCATACAGTTGTTAGCCTGGGATTTTAGTATTTAAAATCTGTTATTTTGAGAGTTTATGCTGTGTTTATTAATTCTTTCTAAGAACTTTTTTCTTAAATTTATTTGCCATTTGAACATAATAAAATTTAAATTTCCTCTGAACTGGCATACATCTGTTTGATATTTCAGTACTTAACATCTATTTGATGATAAGGAATGAAAATTACTTAGGAAGCAATTCTGTCTTGAAATCATGAAGTATTCCCTAAGTATTTGGGGGCCAAATAGCATGTCTTAGTCCCTATGGTACAAAGTTTTGACATCTTCTTAAGAAAAAAAAAAAACAGACATTCCAATGATTTATAAAAAAAATGTTAGGTCACAGGTATATCTATTAGTTCCCCCAAATAAGGCAAAAATTAAAAGAAAGGCCCTAGCATTATTTAAACAATTAATATTTTTTAGGAAATTCACTTTCATATTATCAATTAATTCTGAAAAATTCTGATCCACTTTTGGCACAGCAGTGGTACATCAATACTGATAGTCATATAATTTAACTCAATCCAATGCTGAATTAAGTAAGTGGAAGTATTCTAAAATGTCTTTGCAGAATATGAATCTTGCCTATCTCTTCAGCTTTATTTTTACTTCTCTGTTTCCTTGGAATTCTGGAACCATTGGCTTTTGGAGTTGGACACTGTTTCACACTCTTTTTTTTTTTTGTCACTTTCCACATCTATCAGTAGAAATAGTAAGTTGTATCTTTGAGAACTGTCTGTAGATAGACCATGCCTGGTAAGGTCCTACCCCACACACTGCCTACAGATGTACATGATACCCCATAAATGTTGTTTTACCTCCTTAATCATCTTCAGAAGGACAAATCAGAATTGTGAGAGAAAAAAAGGAATGTGAAGGGGCTTAACTTCTACTAAGTTATTAATGACCTTGCCTTAAGAAATGAGTGAACTGGGCCAGCTATAAGGTTGAGTCATAATGTGTTGCTCAGGGGAAACCAGATCCCACGTGGTGACTGCAGTCCACACTCTCACTGCAGTTAGCCTGAAACACTCCAGGCTTAGGGTGAGTGCCCATGATTCCTCAGATTGGAGGACTGGAGGAAGTGGGGCAAGGAGTGAGCAGATCCTGTGGAGAATATTCCTCTTTCTTTTTCTGCCTTATACTCGTGTGTGTGCACATGAGCTTTAGCATAAAAATTATTGAAAATTTTTAAAAGAAACTGATTTAACAGTTTCAGGTACTTAAAGTTGTGTATTATAACACTTCATAAAATTATAACCTCATCTTTAAAATGATAATAGATCAACTCTAGACAATATAATTTTTTAAACTTGAGTACTTCATTCAGATGAGTTATTATCATCTCATTAAAGGTTCATTCTTGATGTTATGAGAACTTGTCTTTTTTGTCATATGTCTCCCCAGTACAGTGTGTGGGACATTTTGTAATTGTAGCTTGGTTTTAAACATTAGAGTTTGTAGCATGTTTGATAGCTTTAAAAGACAAAAAATTAAACTAAAGTCTGTGACTATTTTATCTAAGCCTAGTCTCTTACAGTGTTTACAGAAGGATCCACTCATCACCATCTTTCCTTGGCTTCTTTATGACTCTCTGTAGTTATTGAGTATAACTCTTCTGAAAAAGTTCTTCTAATTCCCAGTGAACACAGATCTCACTTTGGCACTGGCTTGATAGCACCTCTTGGTTCCCAGGCTTACTTGTACCAAATTTGTACCGAGTCATAGAATCTACCAGTTCATCATTTTTTTCTAGACTGTTATATTCAAAATAGCAAGGTACAGAATTTATAACAAAAATAAAGTTTTTATGCACCAACATTTTATAGCACATTCATTAGAAGTTTGCTATGCATTCAGAATCATAGCCCTGACACATAATGGGTATTAAAAATATTTTATGAAATGAATTCAGATAGACTGTAACCATCAGTTTGCTAGGCAGTACATTGTAATAGAACTTCCTGTGCAGTTTCATTATTAAACTTCAATTCTAGATCTATTCTCACTCTTTCTTCATTGTGACCAAATAACTTTTCCCTCATTATCAGTTTTGCCAAGAGACAACCTGTCATTTATTTGTAGAAAATTACTTAGAAATGAATCAATATTCTATTTATTGTGTTACCTCTGTTTTAAAAGCCTTCAGTCCTACATTTCTTGCAACTAATCTCAGAATTCTTTAACTTTAATGTAGATACGATTTTTCTCTCTTCCCCTCCATCTTTTATATCTGACAGTTAACTTAATATTAAGTATAAAGTGAGAAATTTTCATTTTCAGATTTTATTAGTATAAAGGCAAGTTAAGTTTCATGATAACTAGGTTATTTAGAAATTAAACATAAATTGGGGACCAGCAGTTAGCATAATGGCTATGTCACTGGACTCCCACGTAGTCAACCGCGGTTTGCATCCTGCACCCGGTGGCTTGAACTCACTCCGGGCGCGTGTGCGTGCGTGCCCAAGATCCCAAGAGGAGAATGGAGGAGAAGGGATTGTGGCGTGGCTATCCCCCCTGGGGGGTGATTTCTCGCTTTCTGTCTCTCTGTCTCTCTCTGTCTGGCGAGCGCATGTGCCCTATAGCAAAAGAACAAAAAACAAAAAACAAAAAACAACAACCAAAAAACCTCTCCAAAAAAAAAAAGAAATTAAACATAAATTATTCTGATGAATTCATACAACCTATTATTGTTATTTTGAATCTCCCTTATCTTTTTTTGTAAATACTTGCCTTTGAGAGTTACTAAAAAGAAAAATTTTCAAGTTGTCTTCCTGTGTTTTTAGTATTTAAATTCACATGGCAATGACTCTTTCTTGGGAAGTTAACATGGAATATGTCTTATGGTTTGTTTTTTCATATTTTAACATTGTAGGTTGGGAGTATTTGCTTGTTGGAATCTGTTAGAGATAAATTTTGATTGTAACCTATCAACATGAAATGCAACAATGACCATTGATGACAAACTTAGTTTTGTTCTATGCATTTTATAAAACAATGTCTGACATTGAGACTAAAATAATTGATCTCTTTGTCATTTTGATGTGATGATATTCTGCACGAAACACACTTCAAATCCTATGCAGCTTATGCACGCATGGATCGAATTGCTAATACAAACCAAGAAAGAGAGAGAGAGAGAGAGAGAGTGAGCGAGCGAGCTGGATGGCATCTGTGACCTACAATAATTAGCATTTTCAGTGACAACATCTGTTGCTGGCAATATTAGCAGTATCACAGAAGGCAATCATTAGAATTAGCTAATGCTCAGTTTAAGTGCCACACACTGTACTAACATTTTCAATATTTTCACTAGTTTTGCATTTTCTCCTTCCAGTAAGTATGGGTTTTGAGTTTGCATGAATGCCTTGTTTTATATTAAAAATGCTGTTCATACTTTCTCTCAAATTTGATCTGAGGTTAAAGCCTTATCTCTAGTCGGTCAAACTAGCTTTGAGTCCAGCTGTCATAGACATCGATTATCCAACTCCCTCGAACTGGAATCCCTGTGAGTTTGATCCTGCCTGACTTAGTCCCTGAGTTAGAAATTTCCTTCAACTTGCACCGTACATTTTCCTCAAATCGTATTGTCTTAACTTTCTTGATTTTCATCAGGGAGTTCTTATTTGAGCTTCAAGGATCAATGTAAACTTTAACACAATTCAGTGGAGCTTAATCTGATAGAGTACTTTGGCAGGTGACTCCTTGACTCTCAATCTGTGGTTTCTCCCTGGTAGAAGAGCATTTGCTCACTAAGCCTCCCATGGCCTCTCCAAGGAGGAGGACAGTGAGGAGCAGCTGTCCTGTCACTTGCTGTCCTTGGCCTCACTGCCCAGCCTTTGCCCACTTATTTGTTGGTTTGTTTTAGTGGAAAGAGAAAAGTAATCAATTTTCTCTTTAAGGGGAAACTCACTAGGGAATCAACATTTGAGACATATACTAGGATAATAAACAAATTTAGAGTCTTTATCATTGCTTAGGAAAATAAATGTGCAGCCAGAAATATGTATCTAGAAATATTTTGAATAACCAAAATATTTCCCAAGTATATCTTGTAGGTCTTAGATTTAACAAACAGGATCTTACTTGAATCCTATTCCGGGAGATAGTATCATGGAAATTCAAACAGTTTGTGGAAAAATGGAACTAAAGCACTAGTTTATTTTGGTTCAAAGATTTTGGAAATCCATACAACATTTTTTTTTTATGAACTTTTAGAAGATCTCTTATGTGTCCTGTGAAAATGACTTTTGTGGCTCAATTAATTTGGAAAATGATGCAAATCCTGTCTTCTTTTATAGCTGCAGAATGTCCATTATATTTTCAAGGCTATGAAAAATTCTACAGTGGAGAAACATATTTAACTTTGTTCATCTCAATTATTTTATAAGCATTTTTTCCCGTTGAGTCTATTTTCTTTATGGAAACAAGTTTAGGAACTACTCTTCTCGTCACACCAACATTTAATTGGTAATCTTGTTTGTTCAAGTTTGCAAAAGGAAAACATTACAAAAAGCTTCCAAAAAGGGTGTACTGAAGTTTATAAATAAGAGTCACCCCCCAGAGGGGATGGCCACACTGTAATTCCTTCTCCTCTGGTCTCCTCTCAGGATTTTGGTCATGCATGCACACATGCCGAACATGTTTTTTTCAAAACCATGCAGTCAGCCATGTGGGATTCAGCACCTTAACTCCATGCCACCTGCTGGCCCAAGTTGTCTTACTTCAATAGGCATTTTAGGTTCTTTTTAAACTTTGATGGCATTGTCATGTTGGAGTTGGATCCTAGATTTCTTAGTATACTTAGAGATGAACACTTATACCAAAATGGAGCAGACACTAGTGTAAACCACACTGATTTTGTTAATTCATCCTGGAGGGTATGTTACCCAAAGACTGGTGTTCCCATGAACCTATATAAGTTTAACTTAAAAGATAAACTGGAAAAGATTGAAGAAAGAATAAGGACTGAGAAAATAACCTTCCCTTTGGGTGAACTTGTCCCATTTTGATTGGGACTCTTACCATTTTAACACAAATTTTCTGACCTCAAGAAACCTCACAGTCCCAGACATCCAGGACGGTCAGCCACCCTACTGAGATGTATTACAAAGCAAGCTGCAGTGGCTTCTCGTGTTTCCCAGATTTCCTTTTTCTCTCCTCACCAATGTTGTGATGTCACAGCCTGGCTAGACTTTGGTACCCAGATCTTTGGTCAAACAGGATGTTTCTGTGAAGGTATTTGTCAAAGATGAGACAGTTAAACCAGTAGACTTGTAGTAAAGCAGAGTATTTTACGTATTGTGGGTGGGCTTCATCTAATTAGTTGAAGGCCTTGGTTAAAAAAATACTGACCTTCCCCAAGGAGGGAATCCTGCCAACAAGTGGCCTTTGACCTTGAACTGCCATTCTGTCCTGGATCTCCAGACTGCAGACCTACCCTGTATATTTTGGGCTTGCCAAGCCTCCATGAGTATGAATCACTTTCTTTTATAAATTAGGCACAGAAGAAGATTGGTACCAGCAGATAGTGTAATGATTATATCACTGGACTTCCATGTAGTCGACCACGATTGGAGCTTAAACTCATGCCAGATGCATGTACATGCATGCCCAAAATTCTGAGAGGAGAATAGAGGAGAAGAGATTGGGGTGTGAACATTCCCCCTGGGGGGTTATTTATCACTTTCTGTCTCTCATCTCTCGCTGTCTCTCCTGCAAGTGCATGTGCTGTATAGCAAAAATCTCTCTCTCAGAAAAAGGTTAACAACAATAACTAATAATAAAATAGAACTGCTGTAACAATATACCGTAATAAAAGTTATGTGAGTGTGTTTTTTTCTGTCTCTCAAAATATCTTATTATACTGTACTCACCTATTTTCAAACTGTGGCTGACCACTGGTATCTGAAACCTTAGAAAGCAAAACTGTGGCTAACAGGGGACTTCAATACTCTCACTTCTATTAGGCCCCAAGGAATTGAATTCACTTTCTTCTTATTGTACTATAGATTTAATTCATTTTACTTTTGAAGGTAATGTTCCTTGCAGGATATCTTTTGTCACCACCGAGTTCCAGTTTTGTGATCTTGAAAGTCTCCAGTAGTGCAAGTAGCCAGATTTCACCTTAGAGGAGGATTTGTGATATTTGGTTGTTATCGATCACGATATTCAATAATGCTGTGATATGCCCTTATAAACTCTAACTTTAGGATTCATTTCACAAGGTCACAGACTTACCAAAAAAAGGACAGTCAGTTTTCAAATTTTGTTTTCTTAAGCAATGTTCAGGAGAAAAGATTTTTCAGTTCTCTTTGGTAGTCCTCATCTCAACCATTCAAGCTTTTTTTTTTTTTTGGTTAGAAACAAAACTATTTTCTAATTAATCTCATTATTTTTATTTTAGATTTAAAACTCCTTTTTGTTTTATGATGAGTAAACCCAAATATCTAAGCTATTCCATTTCTGGAGGATGTGAAGCTGAAAAGGGCAAGTGAATTGCATGCCAAAACCAACACTCAGAAAGAACAATGGTTCGCCTGAATTTCAAGCTTATTCAAGCTCAATGAGGTTGAATTGAGCAAAAATTTAAGTAAATTACTGCATTGTTTATAAGAAAATGAAGTGCAAACTTATAGGATAGAGGGAACTTTTTAATTTTTATTCATTTCAGGAAGTCTATAGAAAATAGTGAAATAGAGATATTTTGAGAAAATATTTTATTTTCTTGATGTGGCCTTTTAAAGGGGAAAAGAAACCGACGCTGCCTTTTCAGTGAAGCTTCAACCTTTTCTCTTTCCTCACTTCATCCAAAGAAAGTACCATTATTGTGTTTTGAAGGTCAAAATTTGGATTTCTCCTCCCGTAGGGAAGACACACACACACACACACACACACACACACACAGGAATATTTTTGAAGGAGAGTCAAAAATGTGAGAATGAATTTGTTGGTGGAATGGGTGTGGGGAGGCCTTTGTGTTTTATAGTTTAGCACCAAAGGGGATTTGTTTGCAAAGTGAGGTAAAACTGGTACATACCCATGAACTGGGGATAGCTGAGGCCTGGGTGGTTTGCAGTGTCAGGACCCTGTCGGGCATACTGTCTCTTCCTTTCGGAAGAAGTAAATAAATTAATTTTAAAAAGTCATAGAAAAAATTATACAGAAGCATCTCAGGACCTTCCCCTAGTGACAGATTCATGGAGGCTTTTCAGTGAGTTTTATTCTATTCAATAAGTTAAATACGTCATTTTAGTCACAATTTTCTTAACTAAGTATAAATTCTAAAATAATTATATTTTCTCAGATATGTAATGGATTATATGTCTGTTGCATATTCTTTTTTTTTTAAAGAGGTATTTGCTATAGGACATGTACACTTGCTGGAGAGACACAGAGAGACAGAAAGCAAGAAATTACTCCCCAGGGGGGATGGTGCCACACCACAGTCCCTTCCCCTACATCCTCCTCTCAGGATTTTGGGCATACATGTATATGCGCCCTGCATGAATTTTAAGCTACCAGTCTGGGACTTGAACTGCAGTCGACTATGTGGGAGTCCAGTGACTTAACTGTTATGCAATCTGCTGGTACCATGTTGCATATTTCTAAAGCAAAATAAATGAATATATGAACAAATGAATGAATAAATAAATGAATGCAACACTGTCAGTGTCGAAGTGGAACGGGGGTGATCCCTTCTTTTCCCCCTCATAAGGATCACAGCCCACACACTTGTGACAAACATCCTCTTTTGACAAAAGACAGATTAACATGAGAAAAGTGTAACAGGTTTATTGGGAGCCATTAGAAATGAAGACCGAAGACTTGGAGAAAACTGTTTTTATACTCAGGTGCAATGAAGAATAGACAGTTGTGTGAAATGTGATTAGATGAAGAGGGAAGGATTTACTGGTAAGAGACTGAGGGGGAAACCCAGCAAGACCCTTGTGTGGATTTGTCTTGGCCTCTCTGTGTGACTGACTTTCTTTCTTACGATGTATGGGGAAGGACCCTTCTGGAATGAAGGTTTTATAACCTAGTATCAGACAAGGTGGGTCCAAGAATTTCTTTATGGCCAGCTCTTACACAGAAATATGGGGAAGGTTAGTGTAATATTCAAAGTCTGATGGCAGCCTTAGGGAGGGGGGTTCTAGTTTCTTTGGCCCTGATTGGGGGAAAGGCCTGCATTTGGGGAGGAAGGGGAGGAGGAGAAAGATGTGCAAGTTTACCTTCAGGTCAAAGTACTCAGCTTGCTGAAGAGCCATTTAGGGGTATTGTTTTCTGAGGCCCCCTCCACCCCTTCATTATCTTCCTTTGGTTGCCATGCTCCCATTTTCAGCAGTGAGTTGGCCAGGATGGTTCCTACCAGTGAATATGTAAATGAAGTAGTCATGTGCTTTTGCACAGCTGTGTTAAACATGAGGATACATACATTCCTTTCAGTACTTTGGGCCATGGAGTCTGTGTAAAGTTAGAATACAAGCTTTTCCTAAGTTGCTGTACTCCCAAGAAAGTTATTCACCTGGTAATTGCAGGAGTTTAGAAGCCATTCTTGATACTAAACAAAGGTAATTTCTAGCTTTTAATGTATGAATTATTAAGAACCCCTGAACATTCCAAAGGCACAGATTAGAGCACTTTGTTTCCTTTTATCAAAGTCTTCACCGCTTAGTCTAACAGACTCCTCTTTGTTGGTGATCATTTTCAGGACCTAAAATATTTGATTAAAAAATTGAGGTGCAGGAAAAAAAATACTAAAGTGTTAAGAAATAGTGTTACAAATCAATCCCAAGCATTTTAGTTTATGAAAATTTTTTATAACTATTGAGAAATAATTATATTGAATGTCCAAAAATGACTAGACCTGAAGTTCCAGTGAGGAGTCAGCATGTATAGTTTATAAAATTGCACACTTCTAAATGGTATGATTTCCTAGAGATCATTTCCTGTACTATTGGACCCAAATCATATATTAACTCAGTTTCTCAAGTGTATGAACCTGATCTTTTAACTCCAAGCCTGAATAAGTATCATTCCTTCTATGTGAACTGTTCTCTTTTTTTCTTTTTTAATTTTCTTTTTAAATTTTTTTTTCCATAAGGACTGTACACTAACCAGAGAAAGACAGAGACAGAAAGTGAGAAATAACCCCTCTCCCCACTGGGTGGTGGTGGCCATGCTGCAATCCCTTCTCCCCTATTCTCCTCTCGTGATTTTGGGCTCATGGTTTTGGGCCATCAGATCTGAGACTTGAACTGTGGTTGACCACGTGGGAATCTAGCACCTTAAACCACCATACTACTTGCTAACTCCTGAACTACTCTTTTTAGGAGTCCATTTGTTTAGTTCCTTTGGTTGCCAACTCTATTACTTCTCTTGCAAAGCCCATCTGAACGCTTCTCTCTTTCTTTTTTTTTTTTTTTTTTTTGAGAGGTTTTTGCTGTAGGGTGCGTGCGCTTGCCAGAAAGACAGAGAGAGACAGAGAGAGACAGAAGGCGAGAAATTACCCCCTGGGGGATGGCCACACCGCAATCCCTTCTCCTCCATTCTCCTCTTGGGATCTTGGGCAAGCACACACATGCGCCTGGCATGAGTTTTAAACCACTGGATCTGGGACTCGAACTGCGGTCGACTACATGGAGTCCAGAGACATAGCCATTATACTAAAAACCAGTCCCTGAATGCTTCTCTCTTTAGATACTTGTCCTAGGAGTCTCTCTGTGCTCTGCAATGCCCTTTCCCTTCCTGTCATTTTCATCCTGGTTAGCTTCTGAATTCTGTAGCTCAAACCCAAGCCCTGTGAATCATGCTTGCTTTTTATCCTACCTCATATTCTATTCAAATTTGGCCTGTGTCAGGAAGCATATTGATCTCTGCCTCCAAAGTGTATTCTTAATCAACTACTTCTCTCCATCTTCATTGTTAAAAGTGAAAGCCATGACATTTTAACTGGACAACCTTAATAACTCTGAATATCTAAGTATTTCTTTTGCTTTTATTATTTATTTCCTACAGTCTAACCAGAAGTCCTAGTCATCTTTTAGAAGCAAATCAAGTCATGTCAGTTCTCTGTTTAAAACAACTCAGGAACTCCCCATCACTTAAAAATATCATCTAAACCCCATAACCTGCATTACCAGGTCCTGCATGATTCATCTTTGACTCTTTCTTATTTGTGTATTTGCATCACTCCTGTCCCCTCTAAAACAATTTTCACAGATCTCTTATGCTGTAACTTCTCTTTAGTAGATTTGGGCCGAAAGGATGTGTGGATAAATAATCCTGTGTTTAACTCAGTTACTGTGAACTAGGTAAGTACTGGGACATCGAGCATATCTTAATAAAGGGAAAATCTTAATCCCCTTAAGAAGTATTGACTCTGAAATATTATTTAAATGATTCTCATACTTAATTATAATGAACAGTATTGCTTAAGAACTACTTTATAAAGCAAGGTTGGCTCTAGTATTTAAAGACAATTTTATTGGATATCTTCAAATTATAAAATGAGTCATACAGATGAGAGAAATAACTGTTAGCAAATCTTTCGGATTAAGCCACAAGCCATAATTATTTGCAGCAGCAAGCTTTGTAATGTTATCACAATGGTGAAGCAGTTATATTTGTTTTCTATTCAATCATGGATCAGTGGTTCCTTAGAAGTTTTTATTTTCTCTGTTAGGTTTTTCTTTGATAGACTTAAAATTAAAAAAAAAAAATAGATGTGAGGGCTAGCCACTGATGTGATGGTTAGGGCGGCTGACTCCCACATGTCCAACTACATGGTTCAAGGCCTGGACCTGGTGGCTTGAAAAACACATGGGGACATGCATGTGCATGCCCACAATCCCCAAAATCCCGAGAAGAGAATGGAGGAGAATGGATTGTGTCATGGCCATCCCCCTTGATGGGGGAGTGTTCTCACTTTTTCTTTCTCTGTCTCTCTTGGGTGAGTGCATGTGCTCTATAGCAAAGTAAAAAATAAAAAAAGAAGATGTGAAATTTAGATAATATAAAATTAACTAACGTGAACACCTTTGTTGGCCTTTTTACCTTATTTTAAATCTTTATTATTATAGTACTTAAAAGCCCCTAAAAAGTCCCATAATGTCTTTCTAATTCTGGGAAAATATTTCCTTAGTTTCCCCAAGTCATATGCACACTGGCTCATTGGACAGTCTCTCTGAAATTTATACCAGTTACCTCTTTTTTTTTTTTTTTTAAGAAAGATTTTTGCCCTAGGGTGCTTGCACTCACCAGAGAGACTGAGAGACAGAAAGCAAGAAATCAACCCTGGGGGGGGGGGTGTTGGTGGTGGTGGCCACACTGCAATCCCTTCTCCTCCCAGGATTTTGGGCACACACAAACACACATGCACCCAGCATGAGTTTTAAGCCACCAGGTCTGGGACAGTGAGCTTCTGGTTCTTGAGGCAGTTTCCACTCCAGGCACAGGTGAGCCTCAGCACAGCCAGCCCACCATGACACTATATAACCTGGTGAAAAAATCTGTTAGGGACCTGGGAAGACTGTCTGTGGCTTTTATTGACTGTGAATCTGGGAACAGAAATCTATTATTAAATAAAACCCTATGAATTCAATTCAGACCCTGCATTATTGATTTTCAAGCAGAACTAGTTCCATTATGCTGTTCTACTGCTGGTTACATTCAGGGTCAATAGTAATGATCACTTGAGAGATCGGAAG
>NW_006199342.1:1449477-1456309 GCF_000334495.1 Tupaia belangeri chinensis
TAATTTTCATAGGGATTAGACAAGAATGTGTTTTTATTTCATCTCTCCACACATTGTAAATTCTTAATGATATGACACCAGTTTTTGTCACAATTAGATTGGCTACACCATTACTGTAGTGAACAGAAAGAGAAGCATTTTTAAATTTATATTCAGTAACATAAACTAAGACATTTTTAATCCTCCATTGGCCCAGCTGTCCAATCCCTGTCATCAATTATTCTGATACGCTATCATAATTTCACTTATGTCACTAGTTAAACTAATATTACTGTAAATCTGAAACAGCTAAACCTTCGTTTGTCAATCAGGTTTGCATTTGGCAACTCATTTCTCTTAGCATCATATGCAAGTTATATTTCTTATCAATAGATCTGCTGGGGTTCTGTTTATAAAGGCCAATGCTGTGAGTTGGGTTATATTTGCTTTGACTTTCTACTAGTCAGAAATTATTATGGCCTTGCTTTGTCCATGAACTTTTGGAGTTTGATCACCCTTGAGTTTGCAGGAGAGTGAACATGGCCTCTATACTCCAGCTCATCTCAGGAGAGTTAAGGTAGACTTCTCTTTACGAACGTGTCCTTTTTATTCAGCTCCCAAATACCTTTCAGTCCTTGCTTGTGAGTTTAGGGGGCAATGTCTGAAATATGCAGTCCAACTATTTCTCCAGGTAATCAGAAATCTAATCTTGTATTTAGCAGACCCTTGGAAATCCCTTACTTTGACTGTATTCTATTATTTCTCCAAAAGATTGCTTTGCTTAAATAGTACCTTGGTGTTTAAAAAGAGAATACATATGACTGTTAATGTACTTACATTATCACTCAGAAGATGGATCTTTTTGCAAACTAAATTGAAAGGTACAGAGACCATTCAAAAGAGCCATCTGTCACTATTTGAAAGTTATAATTAGGGTCACCATTTTTAATGTCATTGTCAGGTGTTGGAAAAGGAAAGCTTTGGGACATCAACTAGAGGTTTTCCCCTTCCTCTATAATATCACATTACTTCCAAATTTGGAAATCTATTTGTCTGAAATGTTTTCTTTCAATTTTTACAATTATAGTCTTTTTATTGCCAGTACCACTGGGCACAATGTCTTCTTGAGTATGATATTTTTAAGAAATAGTTCTTCAACTTGTATGAATACTCTGCCACAGACCATTCTTCAACTTGAAATTTGAATTTAAACTTTGTGTATTAATTAAGCATGTACAAAACACATTAATTGATAAGTGCACTTTAGCTGAATACTAAGAGACTGTAGAGTTGATTTTAAAAATCCATTTGCCTCAAATAATTTTAGTAATCAGCAGTTAATCAAGAAATTAAAAAAATTAAACCTCATTTTATTTTTTCAAATCTGTCCAGACAGCCTTCATTCAACACGTATTTATTTGTGTGCCTACTCTGTAGTTGGCATTATGGCAACCTTTGTTCAGTTCTTTTCCTCTGTTATAATTATTTAATGTTTGGAAATTCAAATACTTTAACTTGTATGTGATATTAGTTAAAGCCAAGCATGTTGCTATATCATCAAACACAGTAATAACAGCCAAAGAAAGTCAGGACAGGGGATCAGCAAATGGTGTGGTGGTTAAGGCTCTGGACACTCCCATGTGGCTGACCACGATTCGAGTCCCGGACCTGGTGGCTTAATTTCTCACTCCCTCCCACCCCCACCCTGTGTCTCTCTCTGGTCAAGTTTAAAAAAATAAAGGAATGAATAAATAAAATAATGCTTTAAAAATAGAAAAGAAAGTCAGGATGCACCAAATATGTATTATTTATATGCAGAGATTTATAGTGATATACAGGAGTGCCTGGTCCTCCTTCCTGGCGCTGGAGGGGGTGTCTGGGCAGCGCTGTGGGGCTGAGGTGTGCTGAGGGCCACCAACCAGAACCAGGGTGCCAGAAGGGTGGTCTGTGAGGAAATTTCACCATTTGGTTGCCCCCTTTATGGGGCAGCAGGTGGTCAAGAGGGAAGGTAAGAAGCCACACCCTGCTGATCTCCAGTCTCTGTGGCTCCTGGACAACTGGGTCCATGGAAAGAAACTATTACTTAGGTTTGATCCAGATGAAGATATAGGGCTCCTCTTCATCACCCACTGCCAGAGTCCCAAGAAGAAGGACTGCAAAAAGAAGATGCTTCAAACCAAAAGTTGTCCAAGGGCCCAGCAGGCACAAAATTTCTGATGGGTCCACAGAGCTTGTTGTTCCAAAGGCAGATGCTGGTTTATATTCAGAGAGATGCCCCTGCAGAAGGTTGGTGGGTGCCTTGGTTTGTTTGGCAGCATTTGGGTGAATGAGTTAGCCAGAGTGAAGAAAGCCAACAAGAAAGGTGACAGGAAGGATTGTATTCCAAGATTGGTCTTATACTTCGTGGTGGAGGTTTCTAGGCATTTTATAATTGTCATATTTCTTGGAGCTCTTCCCCAGTGGTCAAACCCACCTCTGATATCTTGTCTGAAAAGTTCTATCCAAGCCATAGATGCTCTTGGTGAGGCTCAGCCAATCTGCTAAACACTGTTGAACCAGAGATACTTCTCAGGATTAACGAACATTATTAAGAAAGAAGCCTTGTACAGAACTGGGGTTCATCCCCTTTCTCATTGCACCTTCCTGAGTACCTCATGTCTGGAGGCCCCCATGGATCACGTGCTGGAGTTCAGTCCTGACTGGTAGCAGGGCAAACAGCAGCACAAGCAGGTCTACCAGAAGGAGCAGTGCCTTTTGGGCACCAGGTCATGAAGGAGGCATCTGGGCCCCAGGTGGGTTCCAAAGGCTCAC
This sequence comes from Tupaia belangeri chinensis, assembly GCF_000334495.1. Lineage (NCBI taxonomy): Eukaryota > Metazoa > Chordata > Mammalia > Scandentia > Tupaiidae > Tupaia > Tupaia belangeri. The sequence goes on from NW_006199342.1 coordinate 1,452,268, forward strand.
CTAGTGGTACCCACAATGCGAGCCCCAGTTGCCACCCAAGGAGCCTGAGCAACTCCAGCTCTTCTAAGGAACTCGAGACCCTTCCTTACGGAACCTGGCCCTTTTGTAGCAGTGATGCCTAAGTGTCCAGAAAGGAGAGCGTGACAGGAATTGGGTTTGGGCACAGAGGACAGGCGGGTTAGAGAGATGTCAGTATTGTTGATATTCATCACACCAGAGCAATGTCTAAGGCAGTTTTCACAGGGTTAGATTTTCTTCTTTTTCTATTCTGGTAAGTTCTTCCTTTCTAATTCTACTATTGTGAACAATGAAACAAATCATGATGATGGATAAGAGGAAAACAGTAGAGCAGTGAATATAAACCCCAGTTGAAAATACCTGTTCTTCCAGTGTTGCTTTATAGGTCTTTTGCTTTGTTTTGTTTTTGTTTTTATTTTTGAAACTTTGGTTGATTTTTAAGGCCTTACCTTTTGAACAACAGGAAAACCAAATTTTCTTCTTCATTCTCCTGGATGGACTCAGGTAAGAGGATAGAGTAAGATGGGGAGTATTGTGAATCAGCCACCTATGATTCCCATGGGATGAAGCACTGGTGGTGACAAGAACTGGCTGCTTTCCTGGTGTGCCTACTGGCCTTCAGAGAAGATCTACACATTTACCCTTAAGTGAATATATATATTCGTGACTATGATAGGCTGAACAGTTCAGTCCATTGGGTTGTTGGCATTAGTTAGATGAAACTAGGACAGTGACATGAAAATAAACCTTTGTTATTTTTTAAAAATAAAGTAATACACACACACACACACACACACACACACACACACACATGTTTATATTTAAATTTTATGTTCCTCCCATCAGAGTTTGTATTCTTTCAAGAGGAACCTTTTTAAAGATAAGAATTAAATTGACCATGCACACACAACCCTTAATGTAATTATACTATTTGGTCTTTTAAAATAGAACATTTGATTTTTTTGACACTTAGCAAATAGTCCAATTTATTAAATATAATTGCTTCGTGATCATAGCAAGTTTAAAGTGATGAATGTCTCTTAGTAGCGTATTATTAATTTGCTATCTACGGGATTAAATAACCACATCAAATTCATATCTAATTGGTTGATGATATGCATTTTGTTTTTATGTCAGTAGACTGGTCAACTTTTGGATTGTCATTAGTTTTTTAAATCAGTAGGAATAGGATCACAATTTCATATTCATTAGTAAAGGACAAAAAAAAAAGCTATTTGGCATTAAAGCAGTGTTTTCTACTTTAGATAATGTCATTATCACTTGAGAACTCTACCTATCAATTTTGTCAGTCTAGAAATACAACCTATTATAGAATGAAGTATCATAACTGCTTATTATAGCAGAATGCAGCTTTACAACCTCTTAGACCAAAATGTGGGAGAAGTCCAGTTGACCCTTAAAACTGTTGGTTGTCTACATGGAAAAAGGTGTTAATGCACCTTGTGAAAGTTTTGAATGGTGAATATGTTTCTTGTTCTGTGTGATTGATTTCTGGAGAGTTCCTTTAATTAAATCTATATGAAGGTGTTCTGGAATTTGGTTGACTTTGCCAAAATGTGCCCCAAATATAAAGTATCCCACTTCTGCTAATTCTAGTGCTTAATAAGGAGAAGACAAAGCTAGACTAATTCTGTAGGAGAGGCAAGGACTTAAAAATGACTTTTAGGATCTCTTCCAATTCTGAGTGTGATTTTGTGAATAATGTTTATATTACAATTACGTTAGGAACAAGGAAACATCTTAAAACCACGTGGGTGATTCCACACTAGACCACCCAGGAAGGCCATTCTGTCTCTAATGGGGAAGGTCTTTAAAGCTGGCATAATTCACCACATGTGTAAAGTGCAGACGTTCCTGGAGCCAGAGCTCTCTGCCAGTGTTATGAATACATCTGTCTGTCTCTCTTTCTGTTTTTTTGGTTAAGAATACAAACGGAGTGTTATGTATTGGATTCTCTTTGTACTGTTGGCTCACTTTAGATGCCTTCTGCTTATATTGAGCCTGGCTTATTTGGGGTTAGCTTGTGAATTTAATGAGATCATTGTGATGGCCGTGATTGCAGAGTGGAAAATGTTGCTACTGTGTGCCAGTTTGTTTAAATCATGTTTTAAATACCCACCTGTGCTGCTAAAATCTCCATTTGAATTTTATTGGTTAACGTGTTTTTCTCCAGTATCAGTTCCTTTAGCTCATATACCTGAGGAAGTCAATCCGGCTGTGCATGCTGCTGCCCTTTCGGCTTCTGTTCCTGTTCTAATAAAGGCACTGTCTGCTTAATCGGTAGGCCTGTAGTCTTTATTGGAAAATCATGCTGAGAAAGCATGGTTTCTTTTTCTTGTTTATCTTTCTTTCCTTTTTAAAGAATTTTGTATTTAATTCTATTTATTATTATTCTTATTCAATTCGACCAGAGAGATAGAGAGAGAAAGAGAGAAAGAGAGAGGGAGAGTGAGAAAGCAAGTCACCAGGTCTGGAACTCAAACTGTGGTCAGCCATTTGGGAGTCCAGTGATGTAACCGTTAAACCATTAAACCATTAAACCAAATGGCCCACTTTCTCTTTTAAGGTTTTTGCCATAGGACACATGCACTCTCCAGAGAGAGAGAGAGACAGAGAGAGGGAAAATAAAACATCACCCACCAAGGGAGTGGTCATACCACAGTCCCTTCTCCTCCCTTCTTCTCTCGGGATTTTGGACGTGCATGCACATGTGCCCAGTGTGATTTTCAAGCCACCAGGTCCCAGACTCAAATTGCATAGGCCATGTGGGGGCCCAGCACCTTAAATACTATGGCACCTGCTGGCCCCAAGAAAGCATGGTTTCTAAAGGGTGAGAAGAACAGTAACACTTTAGAATGTATTACCTGGGGGAGTGGCCTGGCATGGTAGCTAAGGTGCTTAACTCCCACATGGCCTACCTCAGTTCTAGTCCTTGGACCTGACAGCTTGCTTTATCACTCTCCCTCTCTTTCTCTCACTGGTCAAATTAAATAATAATAATAATGAATTAAATAAAATAAAAAATTCATTAAAAAAAGAATATTACTTGGGAGATGTTGAAATTCTGCCATCAGTGTGCTGAAATGTATATAGTAAATGAGAGTGAGCTTTTGAAACAGTTCTGGTTTTGTCACTACATTTTTTCTGCTTCTTTATGTCATGATCTAGGTGATCTAGCGCTAAGACAATTCTGAAGATTTACCTCCTTTAGATAGACTCCTTCCTCTTTTCGCTTTTAATCCTGCTACCCTGTTAGTGATGTTATGATGTCACCAGGAGGAGGGAGTATAGGATTGTACTGAAGTGGCAGCTTTGAGGTTTGAAACAATGAGAAAAGGAGGAAAAGGAGAGGAGTGGAAATGAATTCTGAGAAGATAGCAGGTTGGTTTGGTGTCTGGAATCCACTTTCTTTTTTGCCACAACATGGGTAAGTTGGGCAGATGTGAGAGAGGAGGTACTTGCAAAGTAGAAGCAGTCCAATGTAAGATGATTAGAGTTGACAATTCAGCACATGATTTGGAGCATGGGCTCTAAAGGCATCTTGAAGTCTATCTGTGACTTGGGATAAATTAGTTAACTTCTCCAAACCTCAATTTCCCCACTTGTAAAATGGAATAAATAGTATTACTACTTATGGTTATTGTCTGGATTAAATGAACTACTACAGATATACAGATATATGGCTATTGCAGATCCTTAGGAAAAATGCCTATTTAATTATAATACTCCTACTTAGTAGTAATTATTATTAGGAGTGAGACTTTCAACTTGGATAGGCTAAAATACGAACTGTGAATCATTTTAGAAACAGTTGTTTTAGTGCTCATGTGTGCAGACCATATTGTTCAGGAAACTCTTCATGTTTCTCCAAGGTAACTATGCACTTCTCTGACTCTGTCTGTCCTTGAGTTTGAAATGTCTTTTCTCTGCAAACTTATGCTGAGTCATAACTGAAAGACTGGATAACATAAAAGTATTAAAGATTGTAATGGACACTAAAGTG
>NW_006199342.1:1460022-1460390 GCF_000334495.1 Tupaia belangeri chinensis
CACAGATAAAGTTTATTATCTGTTGACAAGGATGTGTATGGTGGTCTCAACTGGGCTGGACTGAGGTGTATATCATGCTGGGTAAAGTCTCTTCACAATCTAAATGATGTATAGCTATTTAATGTATGAATAATAATAAATATATATATATATATATAAATTTTAAAAATATAGTTTATATTAACTATTATCTTTTCTCCGATTTCTTTCTAAACTATCCTAGGCAGAATTAGTTTACTTCCTACCTTGGGCTCCCATGGCACTTAGTTAATATCATATACTTTAATCTAGCAGTTCTCTGATTATTAATGGATTATCTTCTGACATTTGCGTGTTCCCTCCTTGATAGCTAGTGCAAAGTCTTTCCC
>NW_006199342.1:1460401-1478240 GCF_000334495.1 Tupaia belangeri chinensis
GCGTGGTCCATGTTCATGGACGCTTGATTAGAAAAGGTGTAATGATTCTCATGTGCTCACAAGTCAGATCTCTCATTACCTCAGTCACTGCCATGTCTTTTACCCTGAAAATAAAATCCCATTTTAAGAATGTAATAAACGTCTGTCTCATTTCCTAGCAAATGCTAAAGAGGACTGGTAAATCCATCTGGCTGGTTTGTAGGAGAAATATTTAGGTAACTTTTCCTCTTCTTTTCTTTCTTTCCTTTTTTTCCTCCTTTTTTCATCTACTTTTCTTTCTCCTATTTTTCCTCTGCCTATTCTCTCATTTTCCCTTTCTTTTTTTAAAGTACAATTAGTTATTTTAAGTTCTTGTTTATTTTTTATCAAGTTTTTAATGACAAGGGATTTTTAAAAAATTATCTTATTTAACTTTATTTATTTACTTTAATTTGATGAGAGAGAGAGAAAGTGAGAACACAAGTCACCAGGTCTGGGACGCAAACTGCAGTTGACCATGTAGGAGTCCAGCGCCCTTAACCACACACTACCTGCTGGCCCCTACGTTTCATCATCTTGAGTCCTCCCACCAGATTTAGACATTTACTGTATCTTAGTGTGAGTAGATCTTCACTATATTTATGAAGTATTTTATCATATTTTTAATAAAATTTAATTAATAACCAGTTAAATATTTTGTTAAACTACTTATACATACTTACAGTATTATTATATCATATAATACAGTACCCCTCAAATCTATCATTAAATCAGTGTTTTATCTTAGAACAGAGAGCTTTATCAATAAAAAGTATTAATAGTGCTTAACATCAAATGTAAGGATAATAGCCATATATTAATTTGTGAGATCACCTGATAGGAAATAGTAGGTTTTTGGAAAAGTCATGACGTGTTTTTCTATACAAAGATGCATTATGATTTTCCCAGTGACCCACTATATACTACTTTATTATTTTTAGATGGATTAATGATATTTTTCTGCTATATTTATAGGTATATTATAAATCTTCTGTATTATAAGGTTATATCACTTATCATGGGAAAATAAAGCATGAACATTTATAGGCTTTTTCAAAATAAATGAATCTTTAAATGTTTCCTCACTAAGGGGAAATTTGGGTCTAGCAAACAGGAAAGGGCTGTAAAAACTCCCATCTGCTTTGGAAAGTGGCTGTTGTTCTCAGGTTGGGCAATTGACTGATGCAGATGATACCTGTTTTATTCTGGATCACCTCTATTTTAAAAATGAAATAAAACTAGTTCAAAATGGTATCTAGAGCAAGACTTATTAGCAGCTTCATAAATATTAACATGAATGCACTGCTGGTAACACACGTTTAGAGCGCCAAGTGTGAGTGGCATTTTAAAGAAATAGTGAGTCCTCCCACCAGATTTTTTCCAGAAAAGAAAGCTTCAGTATAAATGAATTTTCTTACTACTTTTACTCTATCAGCTACAGTAGTGATTCTGTTAAAAGAGAGCTGAATATTTGTTTTTGGGTCCTGATTTTGTGACTTTACTGGCTATGTGAATTGGGTTAAGTTATTTAAGATCTCTGAACCTCTATTTCTTCATCTATAAGATGAGAAGGTTTGAATAGTTGATCTAACACTATATTTTATCACCCTTAATAGAAACATTAGTGACATCAGCAAAGGTTGAGCCTATGAAGCCATTTATTTTTAATCATTTAAAGATCTTAGGTTATAAAATACACCTTTAATTTATTTTGATATTCTTGATGAAGTGTTCTATTTGTAAATGACAGTGATAGCCAGAAGTAGAGCTTAAGGCTATTACATAAATGGTTGTAAATGATTCTAATTATTTATTACTCTAGTCTGTGCATAGATTGAGATGAATCTGCCTTAGAATGCTTGGGAAGATTGCTTTTAATCTCATTATGGCACACAGAACTTAGTGAAGAATGATGGCAGCTATCTTTCAGGTAGATGACTAAACCAGCTGCAGGCCAGACGATGGCGTGGTGGCCAAGGGGGCTGGATTGCCTGTGACTGACTGCATGCTTTGAATCTGTACCAGCATCTTGAAAAACAAGCATAGTGTGTGAGTTCATGCCCAAAATCCAGAAAGAAGAAATGGAGAGGGCATTGTGGTGTGACCATCCACCATGAGGGGTTGGGGATGCAAGGTGCTTTCTCACTTTCATCTTTGTCTTTCTCCTCTGATGAATGCATGAACCCTCTAGCAAATTAAGAAAATGAAAACATTACCACATCAGAATTCTTGGTAAAAGAGTATCTTAGAGCCTTATAAGCTATAGGAACAGGAAATACATTCATTTTTAAAAATTTTGTCAGAAGGCTTGTACACTCTCCAGGGAGAGACAGGGAGAGAGAAAGAACCCCCCCCCCCCCCCAGTGGAGTGTGGTCACACCTGAATACTTTGTTTTCTATTTCTCCATCATGGTGGGGTTTTGAAGCATGTACATCTACACATCTGGTCAGGGCCAGAATTCAAACCACTAGGCCACAGATCCAGCACAGAAATATATTCATTTTCAGTATTCCCAATTTATTCTTTGCTTTGTCAGTGTTTTATAGATTTTAAGGCTTACAAAAAGAGATTATTCATGGAATTTGCCCCCTTCATTCAACAACAGGTTATAGCACACATCATGGGGAAATTATCCTGCATTGGTAAGAGACAGAAAGATAAAAGATGGAAAATATATGCCTTTAATAAGTGGAAGACAGATAAAACTATTTCTTTCATACATAAAACAAAGCAAGTGAAGAAATTATTGAAAGAGAGGAACAAAGTCTTACAGTAATTTCAGGCCTGGGAAGGATTATTTCTGGTTGGGTAATTGGCAACAGCATGTGGCCATGGTGGGAACAGAAGAAAATAGTGACTAGGGCAAATGGGGACAGCATGATTAGTGGCTTGGGAATGAAATAAAGCCTGTGTTAACAAGTAGTAGAGGACAAGATGAATGATATAAGGGAGGAAGAGAATGCTTCTGGAATTTCAGTTTCCACAGCACTGGATAAAATTGAGATTAAGGCACTCTGTTGGCTACCCTGATAATGTATTGGGTTGGTAAAAAAGATCCTAATGAAACTATTAGGATTTGTACCTAATTAGACTATATACATTGAAAAAGGAGCATAATGGGAAAAGAACAGAAAGATAGATTAGGTCATATTACATGGGATTTTGAGTTCTTCTTCAAGAATTTGAACTTGATTCTTTCTATTGGGTTGTCAGAAAAGTCATGACACATTTTTACATAGAATATGTCATGACATTTTCGATTCCCCAACAGAATTGAGGAAGTTACTTATGGGTTTTTGAGCATCACTATGCTTTAGAAGGATGAATCTGGCCACAATATATAATCATGGAAGGCTAATTGCTGAAAGGAGCAAGAAAATAAAGTATGACAACATTAATAATTCAGGCAAGAGCTAACAAGAAGGGCGGTTGTGAGGACCATATCCAGAGAGCTCAATGAGTCTAAGATTGATTTGGACTGGGCAGATAGGGGAATGGGAAGAGGATGAGGCATTTCTTTTTTTTTTTTTTTGGAGAGGTTTTTGCTATAGGGCACGTGCGCTCGCCAGATAGACAGAGAGAGACAGAGAGACAGAAAGCGAGAAATGACCCCCCCCACGGGGGGATGGCCACGCCGCAATCGCCTCTCCTCCATTCTCCTCTTGGGATCTTGGGCATGCATGCACATGCGCCCAGCATGAGTTTAAGCCATCAGGTCTGGGACTCGAACTACAGTCGACTACGTGGGAGCCCAGCGACATAGCCATTACGCTAGCTGCTGGTCCCCCGAGGCATTACTTTTTGAGTTCATTGACTTTTTGTCAGATAAGTAAGCTTTTCAGCAAGAGATTCCCCCCCCCCCCCCCGGAGCACCACAACGACCTATGAAGCAGCAATACAGTATTAAGATAGTACAGGAAGTCTAATCTTTAGGAGAGCATCTGAGTAAATAACCTTAAGGAATTTAGATTAAAAATTAGTGCTTGATGAGGCAGGGCGTATAGATATTTCCTGACAGTAAAATCAAATGCTGTGAATACGTTGAGAGACTAATGGGGCTGAGAAATTTCTTTTTAGGAAAATAAGAGAGCTGAATGTGTTTCTACTTTGAGGAAAGACTCAGTAGAGAGGACAAGATGAATGATATAAGGTAGGAAGACATTGTTTCTGAAATTCCTCTTCACTTTCCACAGCATTGGTTAAAATTGAGATTAAGGCACTCTGATGGCTACCCGGATGATGTATTGGATTGGTAATAAAGATCCCAATGAAACTATTAGGATTTGTACCCAATTAGACGACCTGTATGGAAGAAGTAGTGGGATGCCCCTGGAAAGAAATCAATGGGTAAAATTGAGCTTGAGCACATAAGCAAAGTGAGTTTCTAATACAGAACAGCCACAGTAAGCTTCCATGATGCTAGGTCAACAAAGAATTAATTAATATTGACTAGGGACAAATGTGTGTTCCAGCTTCACATTTCAAATACATCCCACTAGGCTACCTAGCATTTGTAAAGATATACATTTATAGTATTTTGAATTGAACTTCTATGGTTTATGCTTTCCCTGGAGAACTTTGATGGGGCAGTCTGTGAGGTATAGATCTGTGTTTTTGACTCCTTTGCTTACGTATGATTTCGTTAGTTTTCAGCATTCAAAACTTGAACTTTGTTAAGAAAACATCTTGTTTGTTTTTTGGCTTATATAGTAGATAATACTTGATCTAAAATCACTATTGTAAGAGTTTTTTTTTTCATTTTTTTTTCTTTTTTTAGAGAGGCTTTTGTTATAGGGTGCGTGTGCTCGCCCGAGAGAAAGAGAGACAGTGAGACAGAAAACGAGAAATCACCACCCCAGGGGAGATGGCCACGCCGCAATCCCTTCTCCTCCATTCTCCTCTTGGGATCTTGGGCACACACGCACACGTGCCCCGAGTGAGTTTAAGCCACTGGGTCCGGGACTCGTACTGCATTTGATTACATGGGAGTCCAGTGACATAGCCATTACATTAACTGCTGGTCCCAAGAGTTTGTTTTGATCTTTCAAAGAAGATGATTGAAATTCTGAAGGGCTCAGATTAAAAATAAATTGGTATGCTTTGTTCAGTGGAAAGCTACACAATTTTTCTTTTCTTTACTTTTTTTTTTTTTTTTTGTCATAGGGCACAAGTGCTCACCATAGACAGAGAGAAAGAGGAGAGAGAGAAAGAGAAAAGGTTAGAAAGCATTCTCTCGGGTGGGGTGGGGCAAGGGATGACCATGACACCATTCCCTTCTCCTCCACTCTGCTATTGGGATTTTGGGCATGCATGCACATGTGCCCAGTGTGTGTTTTTCAGGCTGCTGGGTCCAGGACTTGAACTATGCTGTCAGCCATATTAATCCAGCCACCTTTTCCCAATATGTCACCTGGCTGGCCTGAAAAGCTGCCAAATGTTATGAGGGACTTCATTAATAAAAAATATTTCTAAATTGCTTGAGTTGAACTATTTTCCTTAGTATCCTTTATTGTTCTGTTACATAGTAGAATTGACCCTATATAACATGCAATAAAATCTAATGTACAGTTTCACTAAGGTTATTTTTGTTTTCTTTAGGTTAATTGAATATATTTTACATTCCTTTTATTTTTGTATATATGACAAAGTGATTGGGAAACAGTGAATGATGCTTAATTATTTTGAAAACATAAACAAAATTGTAGATTTTATAAAGCCTAGTTCTAAAACTGGATACGGGAAAACAAAATAAGTTCTGGCTAAAAAGCTTTTCTGTTGACACTGGGCCAAGCAAACAATTTTCTTTCCAAATAATATTTCTATGCTGTATCACAGAAATTAGGCCTGACAGTGACCAGTTGGTTGTTTTCATTGCCTTATACTTTCAATTCAAGAAAATACAGATTTGGGAAGTTGTTCATTAAAAATATGGTTAAAAATAATAGGGTGTTTATTTAAAGAATTAATGAAGACCCTAATTTACATTTTTTAAATTAGTTTATGTTGCTTTTTTTTTTTTTAAATTACTGAAAGGTACATGAGGCCACCAGAGAAAGAGGAGAGAAAACCTTCCACAGGGCACAGTCATGCATCCCATTGAATTTCAGGCACATGTGCATATTCTTGATGTTTTTCAAAACACCATGGCTAGCATCAATCTGCAGTTGGTCACGTAGGATCCAGGTCCCCATATATAGTCCTTAACCATTACACTACAGGGCCAGCCCAGTTTATCTATTATTGCTCATCTTTTCAATTTATTTACTGCAAAAATGTCAACAAATACCTAAAACCCCTCCTTATCACAGATTAGTAATACACAGCTTATCATCTTTAGCAAGGCTTTCAGAAACATGTCCAGTTGGTACTTCCAACCTCTTCTAAACCAGATCTCCTCCAAGCTGGTCAAGGACCAGACTATATAAATACCCAAAAGGTATTCTGATATCAAACATGAGTCATCTCTCCCAACCTCTCCTTTCTGCAGTTCTACTTCAATTTTACTCCACTACCAAGACATTTCCATTAGTTCAAAATAATTTGTCTTGAAAAATTGGTAGATTTGGTAATATCAGGCTGCGTTTGGCTATAACTGTTTCCCCAACAGTGAGGTTGTCACCTTTGTAACATCGAGTTGAGTCTGCTGTTGCTTTTCTTACACAAATAACAACGTGTGTGTATGTTGCCTATCTGACTCTCTATAAAATTCAGTTTGTAGTCTCTGGTTTATAACTTATGTCTTTGTAGATCATTGAGGAATGAGATTTGCTCTATTAATACATAAGCAAAACACTGTGTTTCAAGCCCTTTTCAGTAATCTGTCGCCCCTTCTGTGTGTGTGTGTGTTGGGGGTGTGCAGGCATAGTGGGAGGATAAATGGAGGTAGGTTAGGTGGTGGGTGGTAGGATTGTCTCCAGGGAGAAGGTTTTTGGGTACAGTTGTGCTTGGCACAAGGGCATCACATCTAAGTGCCATCATTTGCATTGTAGAGACCCAAGAATTGTCAAAGGGAGTCATAGTTTGTGCAATAGTTTATCAGTTTACTTTCTGTTTCTTCTCATGGTTTCAAACAAGAGCCATTTTGAGTAATATTGATAATGCTTATTTTCCTCACTTTGAATTCACTGCCCTGCTTGGTTACTCTGTAAACAAGTATTTTTATAAAGTTCTGGTAAAACGTGGAAAAATGTAATAATATAAAATGTGATATATTAACCCCTTTAAGTGTACAATTTAAATGCATTAATTACAATCATGGTATTGTGTAACTATGAAGACTATCACCCCCAGAATTCTTTCATTATCTTGGACAGAAACTTTGGACCCATTAGACAATAACTCATGGCCCAACTCTACACTTCTCCCCAGCCTCAAGTAATCACAATTTTCCTGTCTGTATCTATAAATGTGCTGTTCTAGTGATCTCACGTAAATGGAATTATCTAATATTTGTGTATTGGTGACAGCTTATGCTTATTTCACTTAACATAATGTCCTCAAGTTCATCTAGGTTGTAGCATGCGTTAGAATTTCCTTCCTTTTTCATGTTGGATATTATTCCACTGTATGTATATATTACATTTTATTTATGTCTTTTTCTGTTGATAGATACTTAGGTTGCTTTTACTTTCTATTTGAGAGGCTATTGAGAATAATGCTACTATGAACTTTGGTTACGCGCATCTGTTTGAGTTCCTGCTTTCAGTTCTTTGGCGTATATATAAACGTGACTTTTTAATCAGCTATTTTATTATTATTTTTAAATTTTCCCTAGGATGCATGTGCTCACCAGAGAGAAAGGGAAAAGGAAAGTGACAAATTACACCCCATGGGGCATGGTCACACTGTAATTCCTTCTCCTTCATATTTCCATCCCTTTTGAATTTTGGACATGCGTGCACATGTGTCTGGAAGGTGTTTTTTGTTTTTTGTTTTTTTTCTATAGGGCACGTGTGCTTGCCAGAAAGAAAGATACAGAGAGACAGAAAGTGAGAAATCAAGCCCCAGGGGGGATTGTCATGCCACAATCCCTTCTCCTCCATTCTCCTCTTGGGATCTTGGGCACACATGCACATGTGCCTGGCATGAGTTTAAGCCACTGGATTCAGGACTTGAACTGTGGTTGACTACATGGGAGTCCAGTGACGTAGCCATTATGCCAACTTCTGGTCCTAAATCCAGTATGTTTTTTAAGCTGCCGGGTCTGGAACTCATATTTTAGTTGGCCAAGTGTGATCTAGCTGCCTTAACCATCATACCACTGGCTGGCCCCAGATATTTATTCATCTCTCATAGCTCTTGTCTAAACATATACCTCTTTTGAAATTTACATGTATATAGTATTCTTTCATTATTATACTCCTGGGGGAAGAGAATTAGCCTCTTTGAAATGTGTGCAAAACTCCAGTACTTAACACTTTCATCTGAAGCAATTGGTTTCTATCCCATAAGAATTCCACTGAAGCTTCACTCTTTGGAAGCTCTTTAGAGCTGTTTAAAATATGCTTCCTTAGATCTTCCAGCACTTTCAGGTTTTCCTTGACTTTTTCTAAATGTGCTTTAGGTAGGTTTCTTTCAGTATAATTTGCTCTCTGAACCGAATTTCCTGGCTTACTAACTTATTATCTAAATGGAATTGTGTAGACAGAGTGCATGAAAGTACTGCTGATTTTATTTCAGTTCATATGTTGTGACTGAGGGTTCTTTATAATGAATGTCATTCCCACTTAGAGTCCCCTGATAGTGAGGGCTGCAGATTGTGTGATTCACAACTGTCATCTCTTTGTTGTGGAAGATAGCAGCCTGTCCTGGCAGATGAGAGTTTTAGAGTACTGGTTTATCTGATCAAGATGTTTAACCTAGTGAGACATTTTGCCTGTAAATATTATGAGTCTTTTGGTCTGTAGAAATAGGAAGGCTCTGCAACTGTTAAGCTGCTTAGTCATTACCATGGGTGTGGACAATGGGCCATTGCACTGGTAACTCTAGGACATTTTTTTTGATTCTGAGTATGGCCAAGAATACTGTTTCTGAAGGGTTTTTTGTTTGTTTGTTTGGTTTTTTTTTTTTTTTTGACCAGGAGGCACAAATCTTCATTGTTTACCTTCAATTTATCATCACATTTGAGCAAAGTTTGAACATACTTACATACTTGGTCTTACTCATTTCTTAATGGATACTACATATATTTAGTTAAAAAAAAAAAAAAGATATACAGCAAAAAATCTACCCTGGCTATAGATTGTAACTGCTCTGCTGAGTGGTAGCTACTGTTACCATTTCTTGTATGCTTTTGCAAATATACTTGCTAGTTTGTTTTTTATTTTAAAGTATAGGACATACAAGGAATAGTATATAAAGAATCATAATTAAGACAATCAGGAAAAAGCTATTTCTGGTCATAAAATTTTATTTCTTCTTTGCTCTATGAGTGAGAAAGACAGACACAGAGAGAGAGAGAAGAAAACGGTAGACCAGCAATACCCAATGAATCTTCATGCCACGATCCATCTCCAGCTTCAGCCATACTGCTGGTCTTCAGAAGCTGTCTGTGTATGCCTCCTTGTATTTCCTTTTCCCCTCTTCTCTTGAAAAATATTATAACCACTATTCTGAGTCTTGTGATAACCATTCTGTGTCCAGCCAGGAAGCAGGACACTGCCTCATAAATGCCTTTGTTACTTACAGTATTTAATTATAGAGACTAATGTTTTTAAGCACTGATGAAATGTTCTTGGTATTTTTCACGTCAGTGCAGATGTTTCCGTGTAATCACATCCGATTCTCATTTGAGCTGAAATTTTGCTTCTACTTTAACCATGGCATGATTTAGATATTTGAAAGATAATTCCATCTTTAAAAACAGTTTATAATTTGATATATTCCTGTCATTTTAGGCATATTTTACACCTGCTTAAGTAGAATGGAAATGTGGAAAATAGGAGACATTTTTAAAAATAGCATTCAAAAATAGCATTCTGATTGGGAGTTACCTGAATTTATATAATATGGAAAGGAATAACATTTAAGAAAAGAGGTTTAGTCTTACTGATTTTTGTGATTTGCAGAGTGCCTGATTCATAACATATTACTAATAAATGTTTACTGACTACAACTGAACTATTCATCATATGTATGTTTAAGTCGTTCTACACACCACTGATTCTTTTCTTCTCTCTGTTGGCCTGAATACTTGTCTTGAGTTCAGAATTGATCTACCTGACTATGTGTCCTGTTCTGAGATGTCATCCTTCCTTGTCTCCCACTCAGTTCCTTATCTTTCATTCTTATAAGAACACCAAGAAAACGTTTTAGCTTTATTTCGATCTGTGTAGGAAAAAAAGGAAGATGATTTTCTCTCTTCAAATACACAATGAAGCATTGGCAACGTACTAAATTATACCACATACTGATTGTTTTAAAATATACTTTAGGGGCTGCCCCATGGAGCAGTACTTAAGCAAAAAAAAGAAAAAAAAAAAAGCAAATATGATTTCCATGTTCTCAGACCACTAAAGAGTCTTTCTCGACCATAGAGATGTAGTTTTGTAAAACATTGTCCTCTTTACTGAATTACAGTAACTCCCTTCACTATTATCTGCTAATAGGCTTGCTTATTTTATCCCTTATTTTAATTATAATAATAGCACACCAATGATTAGTTTTTATCTATTTATATCCTAAGCTTTTACCTTTTTAAGCTATGTTTTTATTTATTTATTTTTAATGGCAGACGGAGTTTGCAAGTATGTGCGTGGGAGAGAGGGAAAACACATATAACTCTCAATGGGACCTGGTAACAGCACAATCCTTTTTCTTCCTGTTCTCCATACTGTCAGGCTCCTGGGCTCATGCCTGCAACTAGTGTATTTTTCAAGTCCCTAGGACAAGGACTTGAGCCCTGGTCAGCCATGCGAAGTTTGGCTTCCTCTGTATAGTGCTTAAGTACTGCTCTATGGGGCAGCCCCTAAAGTATATCTTAAAACAATCACTATATGGTCTAATTTAGTACGTTGCCAATGCTTCATTGTGTATTTGAAGAGAGACATGTAACAAAATTAATAGGGAAGGACATATTTATAATTATTTTACCTCTGCTGTCAGATGGTATATTTCTTAAGGAGTAAAGAAACTTGAAATATAAACTGCTGCCTCTCCATTTTGGTCACAAAAAGCATTTTTTTTTCTCAGAAGTGTAGCATTGAATTATCTATCATTTTGCAGTGAGCACATAGTCTCAGTGAACAGATGACCTCTTTCAGGTAGTCAACAGAGTAGTCACCGAAAGGAAAAGTAGTGTATGCATGGTGTTTTGGGCCCTAACAGTCTTTTGACTTTCATTTGATTAGTTGTCTGTATATTTTTAGTCATCTGTTAGAATCGTTTTCATTCTTTTTCCTCCCTTCAGTAAGATGAATTCTTTTAAGGTGGCTTTATTCAACCACAGGATGCAAAATAATTGAAAATAATATGATCTTGCAGTTTGTCAAATAGTATCTCTTCGATACTTGGCTGTTTTGTAATCTCAAGAACTGTTAATATCATGTTTACGTAAGAGGTGGGCTAGGTGGGCTTAATTGGGTTAAATGGGTGGGATTGGGCATTCTGTCTGCTCATTGGTGTAGATGGACAGCTGAGAAGGAAACTCATTCCAGTGCCAGCTGCTAGCATGATGGTTAAAGAGGCTGGATCCAATATGGTCAACTGTGTGGTTCGAGTCCTAGACATAGTGGCTTGAAAAGCCCCCTGGGTGTGTGCACATGCATGTTTAAAGTCCCTAGAGTGGAATGGAGGAGAAGGGATTTTGGTGTAGCCATCACCTCTTGGAAAGAATGCTCCCTATTCCTATTTCCCTTTTTCTACCTCTCTATCTCTTTGAAAATATGCTCTTTACAGCCAAAAATAAATAAATAAATAAGTAAGGATGTCAGAACAAGTCGCCCATAGGGACCACCATTGTTCATCCACATTCTGGAAAACTGTGGGGTCATGCTGGAGTAGCATGGTGTCTAAGAAGGTGAGTGGAGTGCATTGAGAGAAACCCAACCTGAATGTGTGGCTGTGTAGTCTCCCGGCAGGCAAAACTCAGGAGTTTAGAGCGCAGTAAGTTGGTCCTGAGAATTTGAGCTTAGAAGATGTTCACAGTTTGAGCACCGAGAAGTATCTTGGATGAGTAATGTGGATAGAGAAGTCCCATTACCAGTTGTTTGCCTCCAGGTGGGCTGTCACTTTCTGACTGTTCTGGTTAAAGTTGCCATGTGAGTGATGGCTAGAAAGCTTCACACAATCACTCACAGATGCATAACCAAAATGGCACATATATTTTTTTCTATCTGGCAACAGTGGCTTGGAAATCAGGTGTATGAAGTTGAGCTCAATGATGATAATGGAAGAGGATCTTGACTTGTTAGTATGTCTTTTTAACAGCTTTATTGAGCTTTATTAATTTAGTCACATTCCATATAATCTACCTATTTAAATTGTACAACTCGGTGGCATCTAATATATTTTCAACCATCACCACGATCTATTTTAGAATATTTTTATTATCCTAATAAAGAAATCTCACTAACCATTTTCTCCTATTCTCCTATTCCCCTAGCCTCTCCAAACTATGAATCTACTTTCTGTTTCTATAGATAAGCCATTCTGGGTGTTTTCATATAAATGGAAGCATATAATTTTTGGGTCTTTGTGACTGGCTCTTTTCACTTTGAAAATCATGTTTTCAAGATTTGTCCATATTGAAGCTTATATTGGTATTTTCTTTCTTTTTACCGATGAGTAATACTCTATTGTATGGATAGACCACATTTTATTTATCCATTCATCAGTTGATGAGTATTTGGGTTATTTCTACTTTTTGGCTATTGTGAGTAATGCTGCTGTAAACACTCTTGCACAAATCTTTTTCTTTTTAAGTTTACTTATTTATATCATTTTATTTATTTATTTATTTTAAGGTAGAGAGATGTTTGTTATAGGCCGCGGGTGCTTGCCAGAGAGACAGAAAGACAGAAAGTGAGAAATCATCTCTCCTCCCCTACTCCACCCCCGGACAGGTGGCTAGGCTGCAAGCCCTTATCCTCCATTCTTCTCTTGGGACTTGGGGCCTATGCACCTAGCATGAATTTAAGTCGCTGGGTCTGGGACTGAACCATGGTCAATTATGTGGGAGTCCAGCCATGTAACCATTATGCCATCTGCTGGTCCCTACTTGTTTATATCTTTTAAGATAGAAATAGAGGGAACCAGCAGTTAGTGTAATGACTGTGTCGCTGGACTCCTACGTAGTCGACCGTGGTTTGCTCCCAGACCCGGTGGCTTAAAACTCATGCTAGGCGCGTGTGCGTGCCTGCCCAAGATCCTGAGAGGAGAATGGAGGAGAAGGGATTTAGGCTGACCATCCCCCCTGGGGGGTGATTTCTCGCTTTCTGTCTCTATGTCTCTGTCTGGCGAGTGCACGTGCCCTATAGCGAAAATCTCTCAAAAAAAAAAAAAAAGATAGAAATAGAGAGAGAGAGAGGTCCCAGCCTCAGCCACCCCAATTACAGGCAAACACACATGCCTGGCATCTACAGGGAGGCCTCAGAACATTAATCCAGGACCTTTTCATGTGGGTCCAGCCTCAGGGAGCATTGCATACTATTGAGCCACTGGCTGGCCTTCATGCACACCTTTTTTGTGTGGGCATAGGTTTTTATTTCTTTTGGGTAGTCTTTCTAAGAAATACTAGAATTGATTACTGTTAATATGTTTTTAATATTTTGTATGTATATGAGAACATTGTTACCTACTATGAAATGATTTTTAAATACCATCAACAATATGAAGCCTCCAGGTGTTTGTGGTTGCTCTTAAGAAGCATTTTAGAGACCAGCAGTTAGCGTAATGGCTATGTCGCTGGACTCCCACATAGCCGACCGCGGTTCGAGTCCCGGACCCAGTGGCTTAAACTCATGCTGGGAGCGTGTGCGTGTGTGCCCAAGATCCCGAGAGGAGAATGGAGGAGAAGGGATTGCGGTGTGGCCATCTCCCCTGGGGGATGATTTCTCACTTTCTGTCTCTATGTCTCTCTCTGTCTGTCTGGCGAGCGCACACACCCTATAGCAAAAACCTCTCCAAAAAAAAAAAGAAGCATTTTATATTTTTCTCTTGGTGCAATGATATTTTCTAAATTGATAGACTTCTCCCTATTATTAAAAGCTAGCCTTCTTTTAATCCAAATTATTAAAGTATTTATGCCTTGTTCTCAGTTTCTTTGGTTTGTGACCTCTTAGACAATTATTCATTTTTTAATAAGAAGGTGATGACTTTTGACATCTCTTGGTCTTTGTAATTTATATGTAAAAATTTTAAGTACTTTAGGGAAAAAAGGATGTAGAAAAGTGGAATTAAAGTATGCGTTAAATTTTTCCTAATTGTTCTTTTTAAAAAGTTTAGTATGGCTTTTTTTTTTTTTTGCATGAGTCATTTAAATAATTTTATTGTATGAGAGATTTCAATAGTTATGGCTAATAAAAAAGATATATTGACTTTATGCACCAAATAGTGTTAGATATTACTCTGTGTTTGTATATTTTTAGTACTATGGGAGCTCTAGATATCAACATAATATTTAGTAAAATCCTTTTTAACACTTTAGTTGATATTGAAGTACTCTGGTGTAGTTAATGTAATTCACACACTCAGGAATGCTTTTTATCTAATGAGAAAGGACTATTTAAAAAAACACTAATGATTTACTATTTGGAATATATAAACAATTTAAAATACAGGAAAACTGTTTTTTTTTTTTCTTTCAGTTTTTATTAAATCCTAGTAACAATATCTGATTTAGGAAAATTGTTTTTTTAAGACTGTGCCCATTACACCCTGAAGGTAACTTCTTATGCATTTGTCATTTTTGTTGATATAATTGTTTTTATTTTTTGGTGCCATATTTATCATTGTCTTCTTCTTCTTCTCTATCTTCTCTTCCTCCTTACCTTCCTCTTTCTCCTTTTTTTTTTTCTTTCTTTTTTTTAAGAGAGGGAGAGAAAAAACTGGAGAAGAAGAGAGAGAGGATTTTTTTTCAGAGAGAATTTTTGCTATAGGTCATGTGTGCTCACTGGAGAGACAGGCAGAGACAAAGAGAAAGAAAGTGAGAAGTCACCCCCCAGCTGTGCCACAATATTTGCTCCTCCATTCTCATCTCAGAATTTTTAGCACACATGCATACATGCCCAGCGTGAGTTCCAAACTGCCAGGTCTAGGATTCAAACCACTGTCAGTCCATGTGGGAGTTCACTGCCTCAACCACTTTGCCACCTGCTGGTTCTGAGATAGGTATTTTGGACAGGGTCTTGCTGTATCACGATTTTTCCTGTCCCAGCCTCCCCATTAGCTAAGCGCATCGGTGTGTCCTATCACACCTGGCCTGTTTGGGTTGTACTAGGAACAAAGTCCAGGCCTTCGTGCCGCTTCACCATCACACGGCAGTGCTTCCCACTTGTGTCACCATGGCTGCTGGACAGGTGCCATACTTAAAAAGGAAAAACCAATGTTTCATGATTTTGTTGTTCTTTCAGACTGCAGTGCTTTATTTTGAGTGTGATAAATATTGATTTTATTACTGTGGGGACTGCTTATCTCTAGACCCTGGATGCTTCTTTAAACATAGGTGCACAGGTGGCAAATCACTAGGACTTTTAGCCAACAGTGAAAGAAGTCCCATCACAGAGATCTTTCTGTGCTTGTCATCATATGTATTATGGAATTCCTGCTAGCACGGCATCCATTTTCTTAGCTGCGAGTTTAGGTCTAGGATGTATTTGTTTAGAAAGTTAGATCAGCATTACTTTTCAATTAATTAAAGTACTAAATGATGTTCTGAGTTGCCTTAGGTATTTAAAATTAATTTTGGGAGTTGCATGCGTATTTTATTTCTTCTTTCATTATTTCTTTCCTTCTTTTTTTCTTTCCTTCCTCTCTCTTTCTTTCTTTTGTTACTTTCCTTTCTTCCTTTTCTATGATATAATGCCCTTTGTTAAACTAATGACTTTTGGTTTTGGTCCTTATATAAGGTAATGCAGTGAATTAACCAGTCTGTCACTATCAGATGAATTTAGTTATTTAATTTAAAGAACTCAAACTACAATTATTGTTCTTATATTCTTACATTTGTTAGTGACTAACTTAGTCAACTGTGTGTTCTACTGTTTTATGGGTTGGCCAGGATAAGCTGTTTAGCAACATTCATTCATTTCTATTTTTTACCACTGTAAACCTTTTGAATAGCTTCTATTCCTATTGTCCTGACATCTCACTCCCCATTTGTCCTCAGTATATTATGTTCAAGATTTTACTGCAACCACAACGTTGCCATGGTCAGGATTACCATAAATTTCACTTTTTGCAGGTCTCACCCAATTTACCTTTCTGTACTATCTTCCTCAATATTCTCATCCCGATTTAACACGTACTTTTCATTTTATTGCTTGGCCATTTCTTCCTTTCTCTTCTTCACCTTCTTTTCTTTGCTCAATGCTCAACTAATTTTCCAGATTCTGTCCTTAAACCTGTGTTATTTCTACTTGATTTACTTTATTTTCCTTCTGTAACCTCTATCATCATCTGCTAATGCTTTCCAAATCTCTATCTCCAGCCCTTCTCTCTCTCTGGAACCTTAAATTATGATGTCTGTTTACTTGGACATTCGAGATGGTGATAGACAAACCCTTAAACACCCAAATCCATTTCTGTTTACTGTATTCCCTTGTTTGGTGAATCTTGCTCAGTTACACAAGCCAAAAATTTAGATTTCATTCTTGAATACTTTCATTTCTATTACTTTCCATTCCCAGTCAATCAAATGCCAAGCCTTATTGCTTTTTGCTCTTTTTCCCTGTGGCTTTTACTTTTAGTATTTATTGAAATCATGAAGCTGTATACACAGACAAGGTAGTATGTGTGGCTTAGGTCTGTCTGTTTCACATTGCCATGGGGGTGTCTATGTGAAAGAGGGGGCCATTAAGCAAGTTTTGGGATGTCGGCGTAGACATTCCAGGGAGGTCATCTGCAAACAGTTCTGAAAAACGTGTTAGTGTTACAGTAGCCACAGTGG
The DNA here is from genome assembly GCF_000334495.1 of Tupaia belangeri chinensis. Lineage (NCBI taxonomy): Eukaryota > Metazoa > Chordata > Mammalia > Scandentia > Tupaiidae > Tupaia > Tupaia belangeri. The sequence goes on from NW_006199342.1 coordinate 1,477,525, forward strand.
CATGAGGCGTAGTCGGGGCAGGACAGACAGGCTGTTCCAGGAGAGACTGTAGTATGAACCAGAGGTGATGAAGGCAGAAGGAAGATTGCAAAGATGGATTAGTGAACAAAGTGTTTTAACCCTGAGAATAGAGAGAAAACTAAGGTATCATGAGAGTGATACTCAAATAGAGGAAGGATCATCTTTTGAAAATGGGAGTTTGTTCTCTGACTAAAAAAAGGAAGCTAAGATATATCATAGAGGCACTTTATTCCCACTCCACATTAATAAAAGGAAGAAATTCTGGTACCTGCTGTATTAAAAAGCAGTTCTCCATTGTGCCTGATTTTCATACGAAAAGTGGAAAATATTTAAGTATATTATAGATGGAATTGAATATATTATGTAAAAGAACACTATAGGACCGCTAAATTCTACCCCCAAACAAGATACATTCATTAAGAGTATCCTTAGTCGGAACCAGCAGTTAGCGTAATGGCTATGTCGCTGGACTCCCACGTAGTCGACCGCGGTTCGTGTCCCGGACCCGGTGGCTTAAAACTCACGCCGGGCGCGTGTGCGTGCGTGCCCAAGATCCCGAGAGGAGAATGGAGGAGAAGGGATTGCGGCGTGACCATCCCCCCCTGGGGGGTGATTTCTCGCTTTCTGTCTCTATGTCTCTCTCTGTTTGTCTGGTGAGCACACGCCAAAAAAAAAAAAAAAAAAGAGGATCCTTA
>NW_006199342.1:1478541-1481457 GCF_000334495.1 Tupaia belangeri chinensis
TTTTGGTGGGTGGACAAACCCAAAAAAAAAAAAAAAAAAGAGTATCCTTAGTAAGGCCAGCTGGGAGCGTGAATCCCACATGCAGACTGCACAGCTCAATTTACAGACCTGGCACCTTGAGAAACATGCCAGGTGCCGCATGTGTGCATGTGAGGCCAAAATCCCAAAAGCAGAATGGAAGAGAGGTTATGGTGTGGTGACCATCCCTCATGGCAGGGGTGGGGTGCTTTCATACTTTCTCTCTCTCTCTCGGGAGTGTAAACACCCTCTGAATAACTGGGAAAAATAGAGTATTCTTAGCAAGATACTGAAGAACCACTTACAAAAATATAAGAATGTACAACATAGGAATATCTAAACTTTCTTTTACATCTATTTTCTCAACAGGTATCATAAATGCTATTGATGTATTTCTCTACTAAGGTTATTAGCTTAAAATTTCTTGAGAAATTGCCAGAAAAAAGTCTTAGTTTTTATATCCCTTAAAGAATAACTTGCAACTTACAGATTTATAGCAGGGAGATATGTAATCATGAGTACAGTTTATATTTATTTGTTCAAAGCTCTGGTCTCATGAAAATTGCTATATAAATATTTGTTTTAATAACTGTTATTATTAGGGGTTTATATGAAAGTCTGCCAACTTGGTCCCAATATTTCTAGTATAGATCAAAATGTTTTGAAAAGAACTGCTTTTCAATTATGATCTTTGTTGTTTTTGAAATCCAAAATAAACTAGAATTATTTTCAATTATTGTAGTTGAAATAGTTCTATTGCCAGTATTTTCTCTTCTGTCTTATTTATAGTCAAGAAGTTCTTAGACAAAGAATATCTATTTTAGATTTATTAATTTGTAATAAATAAAGTGAAATAATTTTTTTTTCTGTAATTGAGGAAGGTCAGTTACTAAAAACTATACATTTAAGTGTTAGTATCATAGGATTTCTAACTCATTCTCACCATGATAACCCATTATTGAAATTATGCCTGGGCTGTTAAGACAATTAAAGATTCTGGGTGTCATGTGTATACTTTTTAAAGAATTATTTATTTAATTTTATTTATTATTAGTAGTAGTGTTTTCAAACTTGCCTAGAGAGAGACAGAGACAGAGACAGAGAGAAAGGGACGGTGAGAAAGCAAGCTACCCAGTCTGGGACTCAAACCGCGCTTAGCCATGTGGGAGTCCAGTGTCTTAATACCACCTGCCACCCCCATCATGCTTATATTAAGTGATACAACAAAATGCTTCCTTTAGAATTTGAGTTCATCTTTCAATAAATTCAATAATTTCAATAAATTCAGCAAGGTAGAACATTGTTATTAAGGACAAAACACTCCAGACCTGAATAATATTTCCATGAATAAAGTAATTAATTTGTGATTGGTTGATTTTATGCTTTTAGGTTCACAGAATCTTATTTCTGAGGAATCTTGACACAGGCAATGCAGGTGTTTACATGAATATAAAATTAGCAACTATATTTAGTTGTAATTAAAATCTAGTATGGTATGTAAAACCTGTTTGTCTTTGACTGAAACTTATTTCACGTTAATGAGATTTCAAACAAGGCATAGAGTATATGCCACTTTCTGAAAAGATGATGGTGTTTTTTAAATTACTGTGTTTGTATGGGTTAGTCAATTTTGACCTAGTTAAAAGCTTCAAAAGCATGGTCTGAACTTTAAAAAAAAATATGGCCTTTTTTTTTTTTTAACATTTTTCCTGTTTGTTCAAATACCCAATGTAATGAGCTAGGAAGTTTTACAGGTGTGAATTTAATATGTAGTGTCCACAGAGGGTGTACTTACTGTGTAAGCACCAAATTTTTTCCATAGTAGTTTTAGTCATATTTAGATCATTTTAAAGTCATTTCTTTTTAATTTCCTACTATCATGACATCATTATCACCATAATTATCTTCTTTCTTCTTTGTAATCTTTTATTCTTCTAACCCTAATCCCAAGAGGCGAAGTTGATACATTTTAAGAGATTTTGGAAGGATGTCTCTTAATTGCTTAATTCAGTGTTTGCTTTCCTCTACTAGATAAATTGCAATGCACATGGCTGAACTCCAACTCTTTTGTACTAGAAACAGGACAGTCAATTTAGAGATAAAATGTCTTGAATCTACCCACCTCCTCCACTCTCTCAAAGGACTGTACGACTTCCCATTTTTAAATCTGTATCTCTGAAAATACTTGTTTTGTTTGGAGGAAATTAAAAAACAGCAACGCCAACTGGCCCATGAAAGAGATTTTTTTTCCCCATAGGGCAGTTGTTTTACTCTGAGTATAAAGTGTAGTCACCGCTAGAATTAAGGGAATAAACATTGGTATGGCTTTATTATATTGACTTTTCTGGGTGGATTATATTTATAGCTATGCACTGTATTATGGAATGTGCTTCTTCAATAGATTTTTATGTTATTAGGAAAGTTTTGTCGCCGAGCCTAACTCAATAGTTTTTTGCTCTGTCTGGGTTTACACAGACAAAGATTTTGTTCTGTGAAGTCTATTTGAACTCAAACCTTCTGAATCAGTCCCCTTTCCATCCGCATGCTAATATTCAGAAAAATAATGATAAATTGTCCTGGAAAACTTTCTGATACATGGAAGTGAAGTACAGGCAAACGTTGAAAATTCTGTGTAACCAAGGGCTCTTGACTCTCAGAAAAAGATGGATCTAGAAAGTAAAGTACTTGAGCTATTTTACCATTTTAGAATTTGAAAAGTTTAATGAAAGAAGTTGGGAGGGGGCTTTAAAGGTGGAAGTTTAGATTTTGACTCATCAGAGATGACTGGGAAAAAACGTATTTTAAGGTAACTACAAATATGCCAGATCTAGGTTAAGGTCCAAAGTACTGATTGGGTAAAATAGGAAGGAAAAAAATTTTACTTTCTGCGGGGAAAGA
>NW_006199342.1:1481575-1516474 GCF_000334495.1 Tupaia belangeri chinensis
AAAGAGTAGGCTGCTTTGGACAGTTTTGATGGAAATACACAGATGTACATTCATTTTGCAAGTAATGGGTTTATTAATAATTGGTGCCAATTTTCCTAATGTGGTCCCGAGAGTGGATCAGAAAGTGTACACTGTATTATTCTATACACATGGATGGCACTTACTAGAATTATGCTTCACATCTACAATTGAATCCACTGTATTTGTTTGTAGTTGTATTAGAAGTCTACCTAATTATTTGCCTAATCTTCCTGAAAAGAGCAAAATCAGTGAGGAATTTTTCTCCTTAATGTTGTGTCACATATCACTTCAATCTATACTTATATTTGCAATGTGTGAATAAATGACATGGATCCACAATTGCAAATACAAGTGAAACCTTATGTAACCATCTATAAAGCTAAATACACACTGACTATCTCTTATCTGAAATGTTTATGATCAAAAGTGTTCTGGATTTTGGATGTTTTCAGAGTGAGGACCATTTGCATCTATGTAATGAGATGTCTTGGTGATAGGACCAATGTGTAAATGGATGAAATCCATTTACATTTCTTACGTACCTATACATACAGTCTGGAGGTAACTTTATACAGAATTTTGTATTCTAGTATTTTTACTGTGACCTGTCACATGAGGTCATGAGTAGAGTTTTTCTATTTGTGGTGTCATGTCGACGGTGCTCAAAAAATTTCAGATTTTGAAGCATTTTGGTTACAGATTTTTGAATTAAGGGTGCTCAATCTGTGCTTGTTAAATAAAGATTCCTAATCTTCATCCTTTTGTGCCATTTTAAGTGAGCTCTAAAATGAGTATTGGAAAAATCTCCTTGACTAGTTTAGGTGGCTGATGTTAGTATGTCATTTTTGTCCAGATATGCAAAATACAGAGTTTTATGCATAAGTTCAGTACTTTTCTAAACTGAATTTGGCTTTTGGTGTAAAATGCCAGGGTCTTTTAAATGAATGTTCTCTCATCTGACTGATTAATAATTAGAAAAAAATTATAATGTGATACTATTTATTTTCACAAACTTTTAATATCAGAAAATAATCCAGATAAGCTCTAAAAGTAGAGAATTATGATAGCCATAAAATATAAATTACATTTAGTTATATATTTGGCTATATGTTAGTAACACATTTATTTGTAGTGGTCTACTTTTATATTTTTCCTAGAAGAATTTTAGTTACATTTTTTTTCATAGTGTTTTGTTTTTTTTTGTTTTTCTTTTTTTCTTTTTTTTGAGAGGTTTTCACTATAAGGCGCTTGCACTCGTCAGAAAGACAGAGGGAGAAAGAGAGACAGAAAGTGAGAACTCACCCCCCCCCCCGGGGGGATGGCCCACCCGCAATCCCTTCTCCTGCATTCTCCTCTTGGGATCTTGGGCACGCATGCACATGTGCCCGGCGTGAGTTTCAAGCCACTGGGTCCGGGACACGAACCACAGTTGACTACGTGGAAATCCAGTGAAATAGCCATTACGCTAACTGCTGGTCCCTTTTTTGAGGAGTTTTTTTGAGAGGTTTTTGCTATAGGGTGCATGCTCTCACCAGAAAGACAGAGAGAGACAAAGAGACAGAAAGCAAGAAATTACCTCCCAGGGGCGTTGGCCACACCACAATCCCTTCTCCTTCTTTCTCCTCTTGAGATCTTGAGCTCATATGCACACATGGCCAGCATGAGTTTAAGCCACCGGGTCCAGGACTCGAACCACAGTCAACTACATGGGAGTCCAGTAACATAGCCATTATGCCAACTGCTAGTCCCCGTAGTGTTTTTTTTTTTTTTTTTAAAAAAAAAACTATCATTTTATAATTTTTAGTTTATCAGTGAAACCAACTTTATCTCAACTTAATTAAATAGTGGCAAGACTCTAAGGAAGAAGCCTTGCAGAGTGAATAGGGTGGCAATTGTCTGAGTGTGGGAATTTCTTTTCCTGTGGAGTACATGATTTTGTAAAAAGGAATTATTTTCCCTGCATTGGAAATAGGCAAACTACTAATCAGTTTGACTTTTGTTGTATGCTAGTTTAAAATATACAATATGTAATATAATGTAAAAACAAACAAAAAGCTTTTATGATGGATTTTGTAAATAGATTTGTTATAGGGTAATCTGTTCTCTATGATCTTACCACTTCAAATCGGTGTAATTTGAATAAACTTCGTATGGTAAAGGATAAAATAATTTTTTTAAGAAAAAAATTAAAATAAATATTGGCAATGGATTCAAATCTAGTTGGCGTAGCATATTCTAAAGCCCTGGAAACACATGCTTGCCAATAATTAAATTAGGTTCTCATTTCCAGATAATTTTTGTTCTTGTATTGTAATTATTTTTCTCTGTCCTAATTGCTATGCATAATTTTATTTAGTGCAATAGAAGTGTTCCTTGCTTTTTAAAAAAATAGTTATAGGTTGTTTATACTATTTACTTATAAAGTATTTTGTTTTGAATATGTTTAAATCTTTTTTTTTTTTTTTGGAGAGATTTTTGCTATAGGGCGCGTGTGCTTGCCAGCCAGACAGAGAGAGACATAGAGACAGAAAGCGAGAAATCACCCCCCAGGGGGGATGGTCAAGGCGCAATCCCTTCTCCTCTATTCTCCTCTCGGGATCTTGGGCACATACGCACACGCGCCCGGCTTGATTTTAAGCCACCGGGTCCAGGACGCAAACCACGGTCGACTATGTGGGAGTCCAGCGACATAGCCATTACGCTAACTGCTGGTTCCCAATATGTTTAAATCTTAATGGCTTCAAAGACTTCTGCATTTGTCCTCAGGTTTACATTTTCATGCAATTTGGGTTAAAAATGGAGAAGATATAAACATTTAGATTCAATAATTAAAATATAATCCATGCCATGAAATGGTGCTTTGCAATTAACAAGGTAACAAATACACAGATGACCCAACCTCCTGATTAATATTAGGGGACAGAATCTTAAGGGTTATAGGAAATATGAGAGTATGAAAAAAATAAAAGGAGCCAGAAATGGTGACCTTGAAGGTGGTGATAGAGAAATCTGTGTGGAGGGCTCAGATAGTGGTGCCACTGAAATGCAACTGGACCCATTTGGGAAGGTATCAAGTTTGCATCCCATAGCCTCTCTCTGCACACTAACCTGTGTGCTTATAACATGGCTGACCAAGGCTGGAGGTGCCTCATGGCGTGAGGACCCTGTCGGTGGTGCCTCTCCGTTTTTACCCAAGAAATAAATAAATTTAAGTAAAAGGAAAAATATATGTGTTGAACAGAGGGGCCACTGGGTCTTAAGGCTCGCAAAGAAAATAGAAGTGCCTAAGAAGAGAGCTGTGTTGGTGATGTGAGTATTATGGGCTACTCAGCATGCTTCTGACTCTGACAGAAGTGGGAGGCCAGAGAGTTGGCTGCTAGTGGCAGGAGGGACGGGAGGAAGGAGAAAGCAACTCTTTAAAAGAATTTATGTCAAAATGGTATTCAGTGGTCCATCACATTGAATCAACACACCTTTATAGAAAACATATTATTTAGCACACGCTCTGGGGGTGCATTTCTCTTATTCTCTGAACTTGAAAACATTTTCTTGTTGATCTTCGATATGGGTCACTAAACAGATTCTCTTTTACCTGATTAAATAAATGGTAACGAGGCCTAGGTCTATTCCTTCTATTTTACTGTATACTTCTTAACACTCCACTTTGTCAGACTTCCATTCCATGCACAAGATTAAGAACATTAGCGGTTACAGTGTCCGGCAATTCTATTTGGTTTGAAAAGTTGTTGAAGCATGTTTTTCCACCTTTTAACCTTCATTTATTTATTTGAAGCATTCTTTTAAGGGTATGATGAGTCAACATTTCTTTTGCTTAAGTCCAGTAAAGTGAAAAGAGTATTTAATTTAAAGTGTTACAAGTTGCGTGCATGTTAATTTCCTTTCCTTAGCATTTAATTGGAGACTTTCTTTCTCAATTAGCTCACCAAAATGTTACTAGGGTCCTTTGTGGCTTTCTGCTATTTGAACAGAGAAGCAACTAATTAGCATAATGGAACAGCATAGTGATTATTTCTCCTTTCTTATAGGTTTCTGAAAAAGGGATTTTTAAAAAAGGATGCTATTCCAAAACTGTATAATATTATATTAACTAAATATAAGATCCATGTTTCTCTTTGAGAGACGTTTTCACCATCCTGACACTTTCATATTCTATCTTAATACCAATCAAGAAATGGGATGTTTTTCCAAGTAAAGAAAGCCTCTCATGTGTAACCTCTCATTCATCCTGGGAAAAACAAATGTATCAGGGGGTACCTTTTAAATTGACAAAAGAATTTCCTGAGGATTATTTTAAATGAACCATTCCCTTAATGTGCTGAGAATCAAGTCAAAGAATGCTCTAAATTTCAAACCCTTTAAAAAATAAATAAATAAAACCAGACACACCTGTTCCTAAGAGTCCTATGTAAATTTAGCTATTTGCATGTGAGTCCCAAAGTGCTGAGTAAATGAAAACCAGTTTATGAATGACCTGTTTCCTCCTGTTAGACAAAAAGCCAAAATAGCTCAGCCCAGTCTTGCTGCTCTTTTCTCATCCTCTTCCCTCCCTTCTAGCACCAGAGGAGAGGACAGGAGGGAAGCTGTCTCTCATCCTGAGATGCCCATTCCCCAGAAGGGAGGCCTGCTGGGTGACACTCAATTTGGGAATTTTTTCCCCCTTCTATTCTAATTCTTAATACATTTGGAATGGAAGTAATCTGTTATTTGTCATTCAGGTTTTGAGTAAACTGGTACATGACATTGGATCCTTAAATCCCAATCCTTAGCGTTTATGGCCGTCTTTTTTGTACATTGTGAATCTTGTCTTTGTTCTCCATGAAACCATGGTTGTTTTTTTTTTTTTTTTTTTTTTTTTTTTTTTTTTTTTCATGTGTTTTCATGGACAGGTTGGAATGTAAAGTCCTGCAAAGTTATATTTTTGTCCTTTTTTTTTTTTCATTTTATTTATCACCCATGCCACATAGTAGATGCTCACATAAAGGATGGCATATTGGGTTGCTGGAAAAGTCGGCATGCATTTTTGCACAGAAAAACTATGTCATGACTTTTCTGATGACCCAATATATTACAGTTGTTAGATTTTCTTAGGGCGTGTGTTATTTATAAGCCTGTTTTAATTAACTATGTGACAAGTACTCATTATTTCACTCATGCTAAACTTAATCTCAACAACTCTATGCAGTTGGGTTTTTTGTTTGCTTGTTTGTTTATTTTTAAATTGCCAAAGAGCATATGTGCTTGCCAGAAAGACTGGGATGAGAAAGCATCTCCCCAGTGGTATATTGTCATGCTGCAGTTCCTTCTCTTCTTTCTCTGTTTTGTTGGGAATTTGAACACACACACACACATATACCTAGTGTTTTTTTTGCGTCTGTGGCTGGGATTCAAACCACAGTCAGCTATGTGGGATCTGGCTTCCTTAACCACTAGGCCATAGGACTGGCTCTGGGGTATCATTGAAATACTCTTTACAGATAAGTAAGTAGAGGGAGGCAGGTTACATTCTTGCCCAATATCATACCATGCATTGATTTGAGACTTCCCAGGCTGTCTTTGACTCATCGTCTTCACTGGTTTTTGCTTTCATTCTGCCTTCAGTACTACAACTGAAAACACTATTAAGTTTCATTCCCATCAGAGTGAAAATATGCTACTCATCCAGTATGTTTTAGTTCTAGGTCAGGTGTGAGCAGTTCACCTTAATGATCCATTCCTTCTTCGATTGGAAAACGTACCAGAAGCAGGAAGGAGAGACCTCAGGAGAAATACAGACAGCTTTGAGATAAACTATTTTTATTTTAATGTTAAATTTTAACTTTTAATTCTTTTGCAGTATTTATTCAACTGTCAGTGAAATGATAAATCTTCTACCTCATTTCACAAGAGGGCAGCACTTTCTTTTAAAATTTAAAGCATGACTCAAAAAATACAGTCAAATTAACTTTTTCTCTCATGAAGTTTTAAGCTTGAGTGGTTTTCAGGAGGACTGCAACTTCTTTTTCTTTGGGGAAATTTATGAGTAAGATAAGTGCACATCTTTAGAGTAACTTGGGATCCTTTCAGAAAATGAAAAAATGGATTAAAATCAACCCCTAGAAATTTTACTTGGAAGTTGAATTACATAAACTATTCTGATAGCTTTGCAAATGTATGAGCCTACCAAGATCATGACTGTGTCTTCAATGACAGAATCATTAAGGGTGGGTAATTTTAATATATTTTAATTGTCCCATTTTGTTAAATAAAAAGTATTGAGCAATGGTGTTGTGCTTAGCATTGCACAGGTCATTTGAGGGACAAATGAATTTTTTTTTTCTCTTTTTCTTAAAGAGCTTATATTCTATTGTGTTTAGAAGGAAGGTAAAGTAAATTAACAAACAACCTATAACAAAAGAAGGCAACATTTAAGAAAAGTACAGAATGACAGTACAGCATAAGGGAGATGGCCTATTTAAATAGTAAATTGTTGAATTAAAAATGTAATTTTTTTTTAGAGAAATTTTTGCTATAGGGTGTGTGTACTCGCCAAAGAGACAGAGAGCAGTCCTTTCTGCTCTCTAACAGAAAGCGAGAAATAACACTCCAGGGGACATGGCCATGCTCAATCCCTTCTCCTCTAGGGACTTGGGACACAAACACATACATGCCCAGCATGAGTTTTATGCTTCCAGGTCCGTGACTCAATAAGTGGGATTTCAACGACATATCCATTACGCTATTTGCTGATCTCAAATATTAATTCTTAAAAACAAACAAAAAAAGAATATAGAATAAGTCTATTATCATAGAAAGTTCTATGGTACAGTGCTGTATTTATGACTGATTTAGATATTTTGATGTTGGGATATGAAAAACCATTAAAAATAGGGTGTTGATATGATAACATGAAGAATGTTTAAATTTTAGAACTGTAGGCAACGAGACCAGCAGTTAGAGTAATGGCTATGTCGCTTGACTCCTATGTAGTCGACCGCGGTTCAAGCCCCAGACCCGGTGGCTTAAAACTCACACTGGGTACATGTGTGTGCATGGCCAAGATCCTGAGAGGAGAAAGGAGGAGAAGGAATTGCAGTGTGGCCATCCCCCCCTGGGGGGGTGATTTCTCACTTTCTCTCTCTCTTCTCTCTCTGTCTTTCTGGTGAGCGCACGCGCCCTATAGCAAAAACCTCTCAAAAAAAAAAAAAACAAAAAAACAAATAAAAACAAAAAAACTGTAGGCTGGAAACTGTGTAAGTGCTTTCCATGAACCAAACAAAGCTTGCCAGATGTGTTTTGTGTAAATGTTCTTAAAAGTCATACTTAATTTATGTTTTGAAATAGCTACTAATATACTTGTTTTCTAGATGAGGAAGGAAATAGAGGGTGAGATGAAATAGGTTACCTTTTCTGGAAAGTAGTTTTTGAGGATAATTTAGTTTGATTTGTCATGCTAATAGGAAGCAAAAGCTACTTAAGGAAGAGAGCATGCATACAGTGACTGTTAGGAGATGAGAGAGAAAACTGAAGCAAGAGAATATCAAAAACTATTAAGAAATTTTGAAATTTAGATAGTTGGTATTGTGTGTATTTACTGATGATTCCAAGTTGTTTTGAAATTTCAAAAATTTTTATATAGAGATAGTATATATGACATTGATTTAGTACTTTAATAGCTATGTTTTGATTATCTTTTATATGTCAGAAATTGTTATAATATCTGGAGGTATATCCATGAACAAAGTAGAAAGAATATTGCTATTTTAGGAATGACTTCACTGATGTAATGAATATTTCATTATTTAATATTGCCTTTTAATAATGATAAGTCAATGGTAAATTTTGGCTTTGGAATTTTTGCTTTTTTAAGATTTTGTTGCTAATAGCTAGTGTGACCTCTTATCAAATGGTAAACCTTATAGTGGAAATATGCAGAGATATTAAAAATATGAGGCCACTTCAAAAATCTGTGGAAATATTGAATTAAAATATGAATTTATTTGGGGCAAAACTTGTTGAAATCTATGTATTTTTAATAATACACATTTTCCATGAACTTTTGTATTAAATACTTCTCAAAATAATATACCATAACAATTATTTTTAGAAGTCTTATTGAATTTTTGTAAATCTGTGAAAACTTAGTAAAATTCTTATCCTAAGCCCTAAATAAGTCAATGCAGGCAGTCCTGGTATTGCATGACATTGTAGGAAAGTTGTAATTGTTCAGTAATTAAAGTATGAAATTTGCAGTGAATGTTTCTTGACACAAATGACCAATCAATTACACAGTATTGGTGAATTTTTTCCCTGATTAGAGTGTTTGTTGAATTGTCAGAGGAACACTTTATAATGCAAAAATCAAGGTTCAGACAAGGGTTCCTGGATCAAGCAGCTTGATAAGTGTCGTAGATGAAATCATGACACTGGTCTTTTGAGTATGAGACTGTTACTCATTCTTACTTACTCCATGTAGAGATATATCTTAGAGCTCATATGAAATAATACATATCAGTTAGCTAGTTGGCAGACAATATCAGCTAATACATTCATTTGTGATTAAAAAGTTTTTGGGGTCAGCAGGTGGCATGGAGGTTAAGGTGGTTGAATCCCACAATGCTGACTACATGGTTCGAGCAGCAGCTTGCTAAACATGCTAGGTGCATTTGCATGCATACCTCAAATCCTGAGAGGATAATGGAGGAGAAGGGATTGCCGCATTGCTATCCCCCTTAGGAGAGTGATTTCTAACTTTCCCTCTCCCTCTCTCTGTCTCTCTCTGTCTCTTTCAAGTGAGTTCATGTACCTAGAAAACTGAAAAAAAAAAGTTTTTGTATTGCTTTTCAGGGTATCATAGTAGTAAAATGATTGGATTTATCGTTTTATTTCTTTTTTCTTTTTTTTTAAGAGGACTTTTTGTTGTTGTTGTTGCTATAGGACATGTGCGCTAGCCAGAGAAACAGAGACAGAAAGCAAGAAATTATCCCCCAGTGGGAATGGCCACACCACAGTTCCTTCTCCTCTGTTCTCCCCTTGGGGTTTTGAGCATGCATACACATGCACCTGGTTTGAGTTTTAAGCTGCTGGTCCATGACTTGAACCATTGTTGACTATGTGGCAGTCCAGTGATGTAACCATTACACCATCTGCTGGTCCCTTGATTTATAATTTCTAATGAGAAAGTTATGTTCTAGTGGCATTAATTTTTGTCATCCTGAGCTATAATCTTTTCTACAGACAGTGTAGTGTTGCCTATAAGGTAATTAAGAGGCATTTAAAATAAGAAATTAGATAAATATACACACATATATGTATATATAGCCATCTCACCTAAACCAAAACAAAACAAAACACAAGACCAGCAGTTGATGTAATGGCTATGTCTCTGGACTCCCACGTAGTCAACCGCGGTTCGAGTCCCAGATCTGGTGCCTTAAAACTCACGTCGGGCGCGTGTGCATGCATGCCCAAGATCCCGAGAGGAGAGTGGAGGAGAAGGGATTGTGGCGTGGCCATCCCCCCTGGTAGGTGATTTCTCACTTTCTGTCTCTGTCTCTCTCTGTCTAGCGAGCGCACGCACCCTATAGCAAAAACCTCTCAAAAACAAAAACAAAACAAACAGCTTTGGGAGTGGGAATACACCTGAATTAAAGAATATTGATATTCCTTAAAGTATTTTGTAGCAACATTTAGATTGCATTTAAGTTTTTAAATTAGTTGCCTTTGTCAGTATTGCACAGTTTGTTTGTTTGTTTGTTTGTTTGTTTGTTTGTTTTAATAATGGTATAGTCTTTTGACTAGTCACATCAGATCTTAGACTTATGGTGTTTCATATATATTTGATTTTTACATATTACCAATATTGCTCAGTTAAGTCTAGTGATCAGAATGGGTACTGGAGTTTTGGTAAACGTTGAGGTATACATGAAAAAAAGATATATATTTTATTATATGACTTTCTTGTGAATCGTAAAGGCATGTCCAAAGTAATACTACAGAAATGTTTGGTGCAATTTCGACATGGCTTCAGTATTTGTTTATCCTCCCAAGGTTATTATTTTGATGTTAAAATGAATTTTATATACTAAATTAGTAGATTTGCCATAGCACTTGCAAAGGATCTATTACTTTATAATCATTCCATATTTTAATTTTTAAAATTAAAACAGGGGCTGGCAGGTGGTGTGGTGGTTAAAGAGGCTGGACTCCCACCTGGCCAACCATGATTTGAGTCCTGGACCTGGCAGCTTCCTTTCTCTCTCTCTCTCTCTCTCTCTCTCTCTCTCTCTCTCTCTGTCTTTCCCTGGTCAAATTAAAGTAAATAAATAAAGTTAAAGTAATTCTTTAAAAAAAGCTAAAACACCCTTCTGATCAACTTCTGAATTTAAATTGTACCTAAATACCATGGTTTGGCAATTTTCAAAAAGTCTATTTATGTTTTCCATGAGTAAGAAAGACAGGTGGAGAGAGAGAGAGGGAGAGAGAGAGAGGGGCAGATAGCAATTCCAACAGGATTTTGATGCCATCATCACCCCTCATTTCAACCAGCTTTGGATCCTGGGTCTGTGCGTGGTCAGTGTACTTAGGGAGCGCACTGTGAGTCAGCCTCACAGTTTACCGTAATGCCGCTATTGGGCCCCCTGGTCAGCCTCACAGAGCCTCACATTTTGCCATCATGACGCTATCGGGCCCCCTAGTTTGGCAATTTTGAATGTAGAGTTTGAGGTGTCAGAACATTATGAATTCCTTCCTACCACACTGTCCAGCCCTAAACAACAATATGCTAGGTGTCTGGCTGCTGACCCTCTAGCAGTACAGTGCCTTCAGTATTTTGTTACACTGACTTTCATAGCACATCACGCACCTCTTCTTCAGACATGACAAATAGGCTTCATGATATATGTTGTTTTCCTACCACAATATAGATCCATGAACAAAACTGCTGTTTGTATTGCAGCGTCTCCGTGGGCACTGGTAGGCTGTCACACTGTCATTCTGCTGCAGTCTAAGAGGGATCACTTAGCTTCAGTGAATGACCTGAACAAATCAGGCCATATATTCAGGGTGGATATCAGCTGATTTTATATACATTCCCAAAGATTTCCTACTATAGATAATTACAGTATTAGATGACAATAGGAGCACTGCTTTCCTTGGAAAGAAAATAACTTGAATTATACAATGCCTACTTAGTTATTATTTAAATAAACAGGAGTGACTAGTTATAGAGTAACTTAGGAGAACAAAAAGCCTTTGTCTCTGTGTCCTTTAGAAAAGTTTACCATTGACTAGCCTGCTGCTGTTGAAGGTTTGTCCCTATTGAGGGCTGATTTGCTAGAATGTTAGACCATCTGGCACCTCATGATTTCTGAAACTTTTAGAGACAAAAATGATTGTGAATGGTGGCATTAACTTTTGAATGTAATGATCCCCTATTGTTGGCATAGATAGCGACTTAGAAGAATGAATGTGTTTTACTTGGAAATTTTCCATCCAATAATTTAATTTTGTGAAGAAGAAAATATTACATGTTCTGTGGTAAACTTTTCACACAGTATAAAAGACTTAAAGTGTCTTGTCTAGCCACTTGGGTCTCTGGGCCTTCTCTCAGAGATAACCATTATTGTTATCTTCATATAGATCTTTCCAGAAGTATCTATATTTCATAGATTGTACTTACATATAACTTTATCACTCTCCCTTTCTGGGCAGATATAGCCTGTTTACATACATGTATACATTTGAGATTATTTATTAACACATAGAAACCATCTCCCTTTTTTTTCATAACTCTGTAGCATTCCGTTGTGTAAATCTGCCAAAATTTGTTTACACAGTTACCCATTGATGGACATTTAGATTATTTTCAGCCTTTTGCTTTTCAAGTATCTTTATACATGTATTTACATGCTTTTACATTTTTAGGGATATAATTTTTGAGTGTTAGGTTATATGTATTTTAGTATTTGATGGGTATTGTTAAATTATTCCCTCCCCTTAAATTTAGCAGGTTCTAATAATTTCCTGGAAAAGTAATGGCTTAACCTATTTCTGTCAAATGCAGGAATTCATCCTGTAATTAACCTACTGATTTTCTTATAAGCTGCATAATACATTATGTGGCTCATTGTCTGCAGTAAACATATTTGGAAACTTTCTGATAAAAAAAAAGACATCAGGGCCAGCAGCTGGCGTAGTGGTTAAAGCATTGGACTCCCACATAGCCAACTGTGGTTTGAGTTCTGGACCCAGTGGCTTGAAACTCATGCCGGGCATGTGTGTGTGTGTGTGTGTGTGTGTTTGTGTGTGTGTGTGTGTGCCCAAAATTCTGAGAGGAGAACATAGGAGAAGGGATTGTGGTATAGCCATCCCTTCTACGGGGGGGAGTTCTCATTTCCCTCTCACTGTCTATTTCTCTCTCTCTGGTGAGTGCATGTGCTCTAAGGCAATACTTCTTTAAAATAATAATAAATAAATAATGCTTTAAAAAAGGAACAAAGACATGATCTAGAACTCATGCTCATTGCTCAGAGCAAACATATGAGGAAAGTGAGCTAAAGGTATAGAAAATTAATGTAACTCGGGGAAAAAAGATAGTTGCGGTTTGTGGCTTTTGTGGGAGCTGTGTTTTAAGTATAATGGGTTCATGTGGAAGTGTATTGACTGCTTCTTGGTAAGAGCAGTGTAGATGAATCATAATTAGGGAGTTTATGTAGGTCTGGGATGTGATATTATAGAGAATTCCAAATGGGATACGTAGCAGGAAGATGGAAGGGACAGAGTTCTATTGAACCCATATCTCAGCTATGAGTAGGTTTGCCTGCAAACACCAGAAAAATCCCACGGCTTAGTGCTTAGTGCTGTATGTAGAAGAATAAGCTAATCTCATGGGGGTAGTTTGAACTTCCTCTGTGTTCACCCAATGTCTGATTCCTTAAACTCATATTCAGATTATAGGAATAATGCCATCCTGGAAAGAGTACCAGGGTTATGGTTTTCTTCTTTTTTCTTTTCTTTTCTTTTCTTTTCTTTTCTTTTTTTCCCCTTTCTTTCCTTTTTCTTTTTCTTTTCTTTTTTACATGTGAGTGAAAACAGCACTTTCGACTTTCATTTATTTTGACATTTTCACTGCTGTGATTAAAATTTGTTTTAGTAATTTTGGCTTTAATTTTCTAATACTGGAAAGCTGAAGAAAGTTGGAAAAACCTTTGGAAAACCTTTCAGAACCTACTTTCCTGGGCCTTCTGTGCTGCATATCCCACAGGCTTGTGCTGTCAGGGGACATCTGGAATTTTGAGGCTTGGCTGCCTGAGATGATTTCACTTTGTCTGATGCTGCATATTTTTTTAGGAAGGATATGGTTTGGAAACATTAACTTGTCTTGGCATTATTTTTAGTCACCTAATAAAGTGCTCTCTGAATCATTAAATATTTAGAAGGTTGCTGAAGGCTGACCCCTGCACCTGGTTGGCTGATTTAGAAGTAGATCAGCTGACATTTCTCTTCCTGAACCTCTACCCCATCCACCCAATCCCCTTGAGAAGAAAAAGCTCTTTGTGCCTCTTAAAACATCTATTGGAATCTTATGGGTTATGGAAATGTATAATGACTGATTTTTTTCCTTATGAATCATAATTTTTATTTCTCTTTTACCACCTGTATAATTATCAATGTAGATGATATTATTGAAGACATGAACATTAAAAATAATTCTTTGCATCCAAAGCATATTGCCTAAACTTCCTGGGATAAAAGGAGAGTTCTCCCTTTCATCAGGAGGCTCAGGCCTCCATCTTTAGATTGAACTTTCTGCCCTTTAGGGCTGTATATTACCTTAAATAGCTACCAGCTGACAGACTTCGCTCCTGGCTGATGTTAACTAGAAAGCTGTAATGTGTCCAGTAGCCCCCTCCTTAATGGAACCAGAATGGTAGACAATGAATTGACATTTCAGACTGTGATTAGGGTCTTGAAGCTATTTTATTTTTAATTCTAAAACCCCTGAGTTGGAAGAGTTATGAAAAAAAGAACTGCATCTATTTCTTTCACATGTAATACACTGGACCTTTCCTTAAGTCAAAATGGGCTGATAACAAGTATATACTTTTCTACCCATGCTTGAAGCTCTTCATTTCAGTAATGAATGAATAAGCCACGATGTACAGATTTATTTGTCATCACCTCTTGACCTCCACATGCTTTGCTTTAGAAGCTTCCAAGAAGCTTTTCTTCTTTGTCTTTTCTTTTTGTTCTTTGTGTTGACCAATCTAAAGAGAAACCTGTTAAATTTTATGCAGAAAATAACCTTTATCTTTACAATTCTAAAAATTTGAAGTTTGTGTTAGAAGAGTGTTTTAAGATCCACTGTAGAAGACATCATTTGTTTCAACAAAGCATTTAAACTGTTCTTTTTGCTTCTCTTTGATAGAACCCTAAAGAATCTCTTATTGCCTTAATAAAATTACTAAGTAAGCCATCTTTCAACAAATTATATGAAATAGAGTCTTTAAATGTAAAAAGTTTTAAAATTAGTCTCATCTTTGAAAGTTCTTGCCAAAACCATAGAACAACTAGCTCTCTTCATTTTGGCATTGGGAGGTGGTTTTTATTAAGTCATTTAGATTTAGATTTTATTGATCTCACTGGCAAATTTTCCTGTTCTTCTCTGTGGTTCTAGAATGTTCATTTTTCTCATGGAAGTATGTGTCTATACTTGAGACATGGCTAATTTAGCTAGAGATTCCTGAGCTATTCAGTGTTTATCTGGCTGAGGGGTTGGTAGTATCAAGTATTCTACCTCTTAAGGATTAATGACCAATTTATTTGCACACTAGGTTAAACTGGCAAAATGTCAACTACTTCAAATGTCATCATCCAATTTATTAAGTCTTTCTGGTGAAATACTGCTTTCACCAGGGGCCTTCTATTTTTTGTTTTCATGACTACAGAATTATAGGAGATAATGTGTCAAAGGGGTATTTGGCAAAAGTCAAAACAAAACAAAAAATGTGGAAATGTAAGGTATATTACCAAGATGTATTTTGTGTACTGACTTTAAACTGAGAAAATGTTCTTATATACAGATATCAAACATACATTTATAGTAAAGTGTGCTTACGGTTATAAAAGCAATTACATTTTATAAATCTCACTTCTAATGTGCTATTTAGTTATCAAAAGGCACATTACTTTTGAATAATTTATCAGATATTTAGCTATGTGAATTTTATAGGCTATCTTTGCATTTTTACATAAGTAATCTATGTGTCTTTAATATTTAAGAAACATTTTTAGTTGCTTTCTAGTGTTTTAGTATATGTACTTTGTGGTTACAATTAGTTAGGAATTTGAAAAAAAAATCTTTGGAATAATTCCACATTCTTTGTGTGATCCATTTTGAATATGGGTCCACTGAAATTTTGTACTCCCTTCTTTTTCTTCTGAAAAAGGTGTCATCATAACTAGGTTTGTCCATATCTTAAGCTTTTGATATTTTATAACTGTAGTTAAGGGACTTTCTAAAGTGTCCTTGTTTCTGCACTTGTGGGGGGGATATCAGTTCTGACAGTGGGTAGTTGATACAGAGGCACTGATTTCTGGATATTCTACTCTAGAATTCTATGTGGGAATACACCCTTGTCTTTCTTCAATCCTTTTAGGACACAGTACTTATCATGCTGTTCGAGGTTCCCTGGGTCTTATCTTTGGGGAAGATTCTTTAATAGGAGGGATGCTGTTTCTCTTCCCTCATCTTTATGCTTTGTATTCTGCCTGTTTCTGGGATACATGATACCTGGAGTGCTAATACTACATCATTCTTGTCTTGGTATAAGAACCCTTTCATCATAAGAGTCTACTTTAAAGAAAGACTATGGTGTTCTCTGCTGTTCACCAAGTTTTATTTAATAAACTCTTCTGATATGGGCATGGGGATGGCGTGTTTGCACATGTCTCTGATCACAGTCATCCAGCACCCTGGGTGGTAGCTGGAAGTTTGCCCAGCTGAGAGATTGTTCTTTTCCTCTCTCTCCTCTATTTATTTATTCATTTATTTTTTTGTGGCGGTGGTGATGGTGACGGTACTGGTGGTTTCTTTTGTCTTGTATTTATGTAAAAAGTTTATTTGCTGCTGTTGAAAGATCTCAGCATGTGGCTCCAGACCCTGGCAGGCCAGGTCCCTGGTCAGTTTCTCTGCTGTAACACATTCTGGTGGTTGATTCATGAGGATGTAAGGTTGGCTTAATCCAAAAAACTGCAGATTATTTTTACTTATGAATTTCTGGAAAACCATTAGGTGAGCACATTTGTTTTTGAAATCAATAGTGTCTGTGTATAAATCTGAATTAGGTGTGTTGAGGTGAAACACGTTCTGCTAGAAATCTCATAAAGCCATTTTGCCCCAGGGGACATGTAGGATTTTTATGAATAAATAATGAAAATATTTTAAAAGCTTGTTAAATTTTGAATAGATGGGCATATGTAAAACACCTGCTATTTAAATACGGATATGAAAATAAGTTGGAAATGAAATGGAAAGAAAAATGGCTTGCAAATCCAAAAAATAGTAACCACATTGTATATTGTTCCTTGATAGGGTTTTTGATTCTTTTCTCTTGTTAAATGGATGGAATCTTTCTCTAGATATTATTAAATGGATGCTAACAATTTTAGTATTTATGCAATTCAAATAGCCTCTTAGGCTATACATACTCTAATTTCAGGTGTTTTTTTGGGTCCGATTTTGGTTTTTGACCTTTGTTTTATGCCCTGATGCAAAAAGTAAACTTACTTATATTAATAAGCATCATCCTTTTTGTGAAGGTGTCACCGTGAAAAGCACTGTACATTTATGATGAAATTCTGTACAGCTAGAGAAATATGTTTTGTATGGCTGTTCCTGCCATACTTAACTTTTATTGGTGTCACAATAGCTATATAGTATAAAAGCAAAATCATTTTTCTCCCTGGAATCATGTCTGTTATATCAGCATAATGAATATATTATTTGGATTGAACTTTTTCTTTTAGAGTGATTAAAACTTTGGGAAGATAGTGTTTTCCTGAATGCCAATAGTAGTAAGATACCCATAAAAAGACATACTCAAACTAATTGGTTATTGTTCACATTTTGCGTAGTTTCACTTGTTACGTTTTATGTCAGAAACAAGTGAATTCCCCATATGAAAACAGTCTGAGTGACTTTCAGTGGTGTCAGTGAGATCAAAGAATATTCTTTTTCAAGTCTCTGCCCCATTAAATCATTAAAATCATTTTTAGAAATAGTAAAAATAATCCTGCGTATTTTCTTTTGTGGTATATCCACTTCCTTTTTTCTTCATGGGTCTGATCCCAACTGGAATAGGGATTCTGTGAGCTACTCAGGACTGAGACAATGTAAGAGATACTGTACTGAAGTTTGGGGCAGGGAGGCCTCCAGGAAGTGGGAGTGAGCTGTACTTCAAACTGTGTGAGGGGCGGTGGAGAGGGAGGATGCTGATTACAATAATAAACAGCTGCCAGAAAGAGAAGGTGATTACTCCACTGCTGTCAGATCAGGAGCCGCCCAAGCTGACTGAGGCTGCTCCCCACTGCCTCAACCTCTGTGCAGGGGACCATGCGATTTGCTGCGAGAATTTATCTCCAGATCCCTAGAAAAACTTTTGAGACAACTTTCATTCTGTAGCATTGACAGCATCCCTCAGGGCCAAGCTGACCTAGGGAAATGGACTGAAACTGGCTTGGTGGTTACCATAGCAACACCGCCTGCTGGTGTCTGGGAGGGTGAGAACCCATGCCCTCTTGTCCTGTGTTTTGGTGTTTCTTCAGTTAAAAGTACACTCCTCCTTGTTCGAACTCCACATAAGTCATGCTTTTTGAAAACTGGCTCTTTACCCAGGATTTTTTTTTTTTTTCCTGTCTTAAACTAGTCTCAATGGAGGAAGTTGGTAATACTTGGCTCTTTTTTTTTTTTTTTTTTTTTTTCCGCTCATGCAAGTTTCCAGAATATAGCTTCTTTTTTGCTGTGTGTAATTGAGACCAAACTCTAAGCTTGGGGCCCAGGAGAAAGTAGCTGTGGCCTGCAGGTCATTAGTGAGGTGAGCAGAAGGGAGTCCTGGGCTTCCCAGAGAAAAAGGAGACCATGCCAGCCTCGTGGAACACAGCTACCAGAAAACACAGAAGCAGGTCTATGCCTTGCGAACTCCGAAGTCCATGAGAACACGGATCCACGGTGGGGTGGCGAAAATGTCCCAGCACAAGTGGCTGCTGCTGCTGCTGATGGACCATAGCTTGAGGGCAAGGCTTGTAAAGGATTTTACAAAGGATTTTAAAGTATAGCCGGGAAAGATACAGCTTTTAGAAGTTCAACGCTGTTCTCTGAAGGAAGTTTGCCGGAAAGATGTAGGCTTCAAGGGCTACTGGACGATGATTGGTCTGAACTTCAGCTTACGGGAATTGCTGACAAAATTTGAAAAGGTATGCAGAAAGCAAACTTCATGAATGTACCTTTTTCCCTTCTTCCTTTTCTTGTCTTTAACTGTGCATTTAGAGAGCAGATATCCTATTGAAGGGCTCTGTAATACAATTTATAAAAGCATATTCGGTTCTGATGTCCTCTTTAAATTTTTTTTTTTTTTAAGTGAAAAGCAAATTAGCAATTGCCCTTTGGTCGGGAAGGCTTCTCCTGGTGCCTGTCACTCTTTGAATTCCACATCAAAGGAGAGTCTTTGTATTCAGGTTGGCTGGCAATTTAACTGAGTCTTATTTTGGGGAAAAACAAAAAGCACAAAACAAAAACAAAAACCCAGCACAGCAACAAACACTGGGTTTTCCTGCCAAAACCTGACTTCATCAGGCATGGCTTTTGTTTTCCATACCCCTCAGGTCTCCTTCTCTAGCCACTGTCTGCCCAGCACTGGGCTTAGCAGTCCCGGGCTGAAGACTTAGCTCTGAGAGGCAGAAGAAGCTGCCTCTCAATGACCATGGCACATCTGATCTCAGGCTCTTCTTTTTAATCTGAGTGTGTCTATTTCCAATGCGGAGTGCTTGTATGCACTGTGGGGCTTTAAACTTGGATTATTCATTTTGCGTTTAATTCTTTTTTTCCATAAGAAGGTTCTTGGCACACTCTAGGAGTGTTTGGCCTGCCAAACCCTACCTTCCATTTATAGTTAAACAGAAAAGCTCAGTGCTGATGGGCTCTTGCCCGCGTTAGCCTTTGGATGCTAAGAACCAATCTTCTTCCAAATCCTAGTCTTTAAAAACATTTTTTTTTTTAGTTATTTGCTTATTTTATTTATTATCTTTTTTTTTTTTTTAAGTTTTCTCTAGGGCATATGTGCTCACCACAGAGACAGACAGAGAGAGAGGGAAAGTGAGAAAGGAAGCCACCAGGTCTGGGATTCGAACCATGGTTGACCATATGGGAGTCCAGCTCCTTAACTACCACACTAACTGCTGGGCCCCCAATTTCTAGTCTTAAAAGAACAAAATAGGAAGAGATGAAGTCCTCTCTCACTGTTTACTTCTGTCAATTATTTACTCATTAAAAACATGTGCTCAGTGGCTTTCATCCTAAGTACCCTGTGGTTCGTCGCAAGTTTGTACAAATATAAGCAAGACTGCACGAGTCACTAAAAAAATATATATATATTTTAAACAAACCTCACTTGCCAGAGGAAAAAGATGGAAAACCATGCCAAATGAGAAGTTTGGAAGCTTTTCCAAAACAATTGCAGTCCTTGCTCTTCTGATGGCAGGAATATGGTGGAGGGAGAGGGTGGAGAATGAATGGAGTTCCTCCTGGGTGGATGTTCCCTCCTGACTATGGCTGCTACCCCCATTTCTCCTAGCATCCCTAAGTAGCAGTAAGGATTGTGCTTGTAACAGGAGGTGGACTTTGACCTCTTACTTTAATACATTGCTAAGCATCTGAATTCCTGAGAGTCCAAGATGGTTCCCAGGCAGTTTGCTCACTAGTTAGAAGGGGTGGGAAGGAAAGAATATCTTCCTTCTGGCAGCTGGTAACAGCAGGTGACTAACTTTATGACCATAAAGTGGTCTGTTTGCTGGTTTTGTATAGATTTGTCTGTTTCTTCCTAAAAAGGGATAGGGCATGTGTTACATGAATAATTCATTACTTAGACCCCCTGAGAGGCAGTAATTGTGGGCAATAGCTGGACTTTTGTACTGTAATTGCTGCTATTAGTCTTAAAAGCCTGGGTCAGATACCAGAGGTTAGTAACCTGCCTTAGCCTCTGGCCACTTTATTGGCAGAGTTAGATGTTCTGGTCATATTAGTATGTTTCTTCTTTTAACTCCTAAGCTTTAGTACCTGAATATTTCTTATTCTTATTCTTATCTATTTCTTATTGCTTATTCTTGACAGTAAAAAAGAATCTACTGGCCTATTCCTTTCAAAGTCTTGATTTGGGAATTTTTCTTCAAAGGGCAAATGCAAATAAAATAAATAAAAATCCCCTGCTGCAATTCAAAATCTGAAGTTCTCTTCGAATGCTTGTTTTTGTTGTTAGACACTTTTATAAAAATCTATTGAAAATTAATCTCTGCATATTGCATTTGTAGGAAGTTGTCACACATGAATATGTATTTCCCCAACTTGAGTCTTAAATAAATCTTTTGTGTATTTTCTTAAAAGCTATCTCAGTCTATGCTATGCTGACTTACTGCCAGGAAAACCTGAATTGTGGAAAGGAATTGCTATCTCGCACCTCTCAAATGCAGCTAACTACCTTCCTCCTAGGAAAGCAATACTGTAATGCCATGTCTAGGCAAGACCAAGACCTGCTGCTGTAATGCAAAAGCCACATGATAGAGTCAGAAGCTGAGTGAATAACAGTCTTTCCATATGCAAAGGTAGAATGCCTTTCCTCTTACTCCCCTTCTTTTTCCTCTTACTGTCTTTGTCAGTATTGGTGATGGATTTCTAGGGAGAATACTAACCTTAGTGATTCAGCACTTTCCTCTTTATGTTAGAAGTTGTAATTGTTCAATCTGATGTTGGGGATATTGTAGCAAGGAGGTAATTTTGCTGTGTTCCTGAAACTGTCTTGGGCTTTAGGGAAACTAGGATTTCAAGATGGGTCAAAGAAAAGACTTTCAGGGAACCAGCAGTTAGT
Organism: Tupaia belangeri chinensis; assembly: GCF_000334495.1. Taxonomy (NCBI): domain Eukaryota; kingdom Metazoa; phylum Chordata; class Mammalia; order Scandentia; family Tupaiidae; genus Tupaia; species Tupaia belangeri. Next base: position 1,502,731 of record NW_006199342.1, read on the forward strand.
GTAATGGCTATGTCACTGGACTCCCACGTAGTAGACCGTGGTTTGCGTCCTGGACCCAGTGGCTTAAAACTCACGCCAGGCGCGTGTGCGTGTGTGCCCAAGATCCCGAGAGGAGAATGGAGGAGAAAGGGATTGTGGTGTGACCATCCCCCCGGAGGGTGATTTCCTGCTTTCTGTCTCTATATCTCTCTCTGTCTGTATGGTGAGTGCATGCGCCCTATAGCGAAAACCTCTCCAAAAAAACAAAACAAAAACAAAAACAAAAGCAAGCAAACAAACAAAAACAAACAAAAAAGACTTTCAATGTTCACACTGCAAAATAGTAATGAGTATTTGAAATGATGGATACGTTTATTGTCATTATACACTATATAGGCATGTATTGAAATATCACCCTGTATGCTATAAATATATAGAAATGTTACATATCAATTAAAAATATAATGTAAAGAAAAGACTGCTGAATTTGATGTTGAGACAGTGGAACCAGTCCTGACCTGTTCAGTAGTTGAGGTTGGTAACTAAGAAGTAGGCTTTCTAATGACGGCTAGTTTAGAAAGTTGTAGATTGGTCAGATAATTAAAATTCTCAGATGAAAGCAGACCTTCAGCATAACTTCAAGGCAACAGTGTCTTTGTGGAGGTAAAGTGAAAGGAATATTCTAGTAGATATTTTCAAAATGGAGAAGCCCTTTGTTCTGTAATTTTTGTTGGACCTCCATTCATACATGCTCGTTGGCACTTGACTGGTTTTCTAGTCCCCAAATTTGTGTTTCTGTGATGTAACTTCCTAGCATAGGCTGGATGGACAAATTGTACTGGGTCATTTGTGATCTTCCAGAACCAGAAAAGGAAATGCTAAAAGTCCTTGGGGATCCAGAAGAGAGAAGGCATTCTGTTCCCACAGGGCGGCAGCTCCTCAAGGATCAGGAAACTTAAATTAGAGAGAACCATGTATATCCTAAAATGGTACCTAAACAAGAGGCCAAGTTCCGACTGGTGGCATGGTGGTTAAAGCACTGGATTCCACATGGTTTGAGTCCGATGTGATGGCTTGAAGAATACCTCTGGCACATGTGTGTGTGTGTGTGTGTGTGTGCACTCAAAATCCCAAGAAGAGAAGAAGGGATTGCCGCATGGTCATCCCCCAAGGGGGTGCTTTTTCACTTTCCCTCGTACTCTCTCCCTCTGGTGAGCACATGCATCCTCTAGCAAAGCAAATTTAAAAAAATAAAATAAAATAAAAGAGGTGCTTGTGACTGGAACTTCTTGCTAAGGATGACATCCATCAAGACCATGCACTCAATGAAGACCATCTGGAGTGCTGACAACACAGTTAACTTGAGGAAGAAAGCTGGTCCACCCCCATACCTCTCTAAAACCTAGCTTATCAGTTTCTTTGCCACTCTGACTTTAATAAATTAATTTTGTCATTAAAAGTACTTCATAAAGGAAATATCATGTGATTTCAGTGGCCATGAATGTGCTGTCATACTGTGTGTGCATTGTGTACTGTTGTTGTTCATTTGCTTTGTAGTCACAGAGGACAGAATAATAGACAGTTTGAGATCAGTGACATTTTGAGTGATTGTTGCCTCTTTAAAATGTATGTGGTCCTGCTACTAGAGGATTAATGATTTTTCAGTAGGGTTTGTCAGTGTTGTTTCTTGTTTGTTTCTGTGTCTGTATGTCTAAATAATGCCATTCTCCTGGTGAATATTCCCCATAGTGACAACACAGAGAAACCGCCGAATGCTGAATTTCTATATGGTATTTACCTCTTTTAGATGACTCTAATTTTTAAAATTATAATTTGAAGCTCTGTTGTATTGCACAATTTGCACTATGTAATTTTAATGCAAATGTATTGTGGAAGAGACAGAAGATTTCACATTTCAAGATGTACTGCTATTCAATATTTTATAAATATTTGTGAAGTGTAAAGTACATACAAGTGCTGATCTGAGTGTAGAGATGAAATAGACAATAGGGGAAGTCTTCTCTCCTGGACCTAACAGTCCAGTGGGAGAATACAGACAGTATGTAACCCAGAAAGTTTTAAAGGACACGTGCACTATTAAGCAAAAGTAGAAGGAGCTGTCGTAGTCATGGGTAGCCCTAGTCTAAGCTGAATGTTAATGAACACTCTCCTGGAGACATTGCATTGAAGCTGAATTTAACAGTGAGTTCAAGATTAAGGAAAGAAACAAGATTGTGTATTGGTATGCATGTGTGTTGGTGTGCATGTGTGTTGGTGTGCATGTGTGTGGTGTGTGGCTGGATTTATGTCAGGGTAGCATGTACTGGGAGCTCTCTGGGCAATAGGGACTGCTGTGACACAGGTCAGGGATTAAGCAGGAGTTTTGTGCCCTAAGATTGCAGTTTAAAACACTTTAAATGTAATCATTCTTTTTAAAATATTTATTTGGAAGAGGGTCATGAGTACACTTGCAAGAAAGAGAGAGAGAGAGAGAGAGAGAGAGAGAGAGAGAGCACTCCCCAACATGGTCACACCGTAGTCCCTTCTCCTTTTCTCCATCTTATGGGGAAATTTTGCATGCGTGCTCATGTGCTGGATATGTTTTTCAAGCTGTTAGGGCCAGGATATGAACTTCAGTCAGCCAGGTAGGAGCGGGCTTCCTTAACAACAGGGCCACCAGTGGGCCATAATTCATCATCCTGACAGCCTTCAAACCTCTTCTATTTGGATTATGTTGTCTGATTTTGTAAGGTGAGACAATAGGCTACATGAAACATTTATTAACTGCCTTCAAGGAACTTGTATTCAAGTGTACCTCAGGAGGGAAGCTACTATATTTTAATTCACTATAATTTTAGTATGCTTTAGAAACAATTCAGATAGAGCCAAAGGTTTGGAACATTTTTCAGTTGTGAAAGATATTTGCTTATAGCAGTGTTGGAATTTTAAATATAGTTTGTTTATTGATTATCATTCCAAGTTGACTTGTGCAAATGGTTTTGAAAGTGGAGTGAGTTGCGAGCTTTACTTAGTAATTTGACTTTTTTCTATTCTACTCTCTTACATGTACATATTTATAATCATAGATAATGGGAAATTATAAATGCTAATGTAGACCTAATGTTTCACTTTCTATTGTTTGTCAAAATATGATTGAACAGAGCGATGAAAATCTGTGAGATCAGTTGTTGGAAAGATATGTGGTTTATAGATTAATTGAATACTTGATTTCAATCAATAAGTTAATTGAAACAATTAATAGTAATGACTCACTGTCCCAGAAACCTCACACATTGTTTCATATCATACTTACATATGGATAACAAGTTTCAATGATTATGTTACTTGATAATTATTCTTTAGGTAATATCTATTTTTTTAATTTTTAAAAATGTAAAAATTCTTCATTTTTAAAACCTAAAACTGCAGAAATTCTACTGATATAAGTCTTAACCTGTCTCTAAAATCCAGTCTGACTTTTGAAAGCCACAGTGTATTTGTTTTCCTCTGATGGTTAACTTTGTTTTCCTCTGATGGTTAACTTTGTTTGTTTAGCCTAAGCATTGGGACATGGTAGGAGAGTTGCTAATCTCACTTGTTCACCTCCAGGAAAAGGGGTCAGAACTCCTTTAGAGAAAACATTGCTGTGGCCGTGTAGGGTTAGGTAAATATGCCGTGCAGAAAAAAAAGAAAACACACACACACACACACACACACACACACACACACAAATTATATCAACAAGACTTGAAGAGGATGAATCTATTCTAGCACCAATTACCAATTTAGTAATTGAAGACTTCCTGGTCTACTCAAAATCTCTTGTTTCTTGTCACAGGCTTCAAACAGTTCTGTTTATAATCTGAAGACATACTTTTGCTTGTATAGTTACAACTACTACTTGATTATAGGACATTATAAAGAAATAAAGTGTATGTGATATCCATTATAATGTGTTTGCAACTATATCTGTTTGAGTTTTATCACTAAAGAAATATCCAGTTAAGGGGAAAATTGATTTTAAAATAGGAGTTGATATCTAAGTGAACAATAAGTAAATAAATAAATTTTTTTGGATCTGGTATAAAAAGAGTAATTGTTGGTCAGTAAACCTCTGTACACTTTTGTAGAAATATTATGCAGGCCTGTTCTGAAAGTTTGCATCTTATTCTTTTGATGATGTTTTACTTCGGGAAAACAATATAGTCCTCTGTTTTTAACCCCTGGCCTTTTATAACCTTTTACATTATACTTAGGTTATTTAGAGATACTTTTCAAGTCAGTCTTATGGGATATCTTCTGCCCTGTTTTCAAATGTTAGTTCAATTGCTTGACTATTTTGCCATGGTCCCTTTCTGCACATGACTGGCTTATGTTAATACTTGGAAAAACATTGCTTTGTGTTTCTGGATGGATTATATTTCCATAACTAATTATCAGTAACCATTTTGTACTGTTTACTATTCAGAAGGGCCTGCAGGTGATAAAGGCAAGCATTAGTAGGGCCAGGTGTGCCACCTGTGCAGTGAGAGTGGCCCCTCTTTCAGGGAACTTTATCTTAGCCTTTGATGCTACACCAGAGTCATAATCTGACAGCTTTCCATGCTGCCATCTTTATTTTAAAGCAGCACATCATTGCATAGTGATCTATGATGGACCATGATTCATTAACTGCATTTAATTCTAAATTTTCAGTGAAAAGCCTAGGTAGTACTTGATAGTACAGATTTCTTTCTTTCTTTTCTTTTCTTTCTTTCCTTCCTTCCTTCCTTCCTTCCTTTCAAGAGATTTTTGCTATCTACATATATCATATATAAACTTATGATATGTGATAGCAAACATGTGCGTTTGCCAGAGAGACACAGAGACAGAAAGTGAGAAGTCACCCCCTCCTGCCAAGGCAGATGGCAACGCTGCAATCCCTTCTCCTCCATTTTCCTCTTGGGATTTGGGGTGCACACACACACATACACATGCGCCTAGTGTGAGTTTTAAGTCACCATGTCCAGGACTCTGAGTCCAACGATGAAACCATTATGCCATCTGCTGGTCCCCAAATACAGGTTTCTTAAGATTTTAGGTTCTCATATTAAAATTTTTAAGTGGAGAAATTGAGCAAAATAATTACTGCCTTCCCATCCAATTCTTTAGTTGTCTGAGTTTTTTTGTTTGTCGTTTGTTTTTCCTGGTACTACAATGACTAATTTGCCAATCAATAAAGATGAATCTATTAATATAATCATTTATACATTTACATATCTGTTCTATTTCACATTAGACTCATTCTGTGAAATGAGTCTGTGATGGATACAGAAGAAATACACAGATGACTTTCTGTCTTTGGGAACTTTTGGTATATTTGGCAAAATAAATATGCCACAAAATGTTAAATATAACTAATGTATGCGGATTTCGTTTTCTTTGATCATTTCTAGTTGTTGATTTTTTTTTCAACTTTTCATGATGTTCATGTTTGGAAGAATTTTTCACATATTGAAAATTATATTCCAACATGACCATATTAGTTGTACTCGTAAAGAAAATTTGTGGAAATATTTATCATTGACTGGGCCAGCTGCGAAGTCTTGTTCTAGCTCATTCATAACGATGGCTGGATTGGAAAAGTTCATCACCTGATCTTTGTGAGGAGGCGAATTTGCTTCATGCTCTTGGTATCCAAATTCCTGAGGCTGGAGCATGCACTTGTAAAATTTGAAAACTATGTATGCATCATAATTCGTGTCTATCTCTCTACTTCACTTGAAAATGAAAAGAAGCAAATAGTCAGGCCTGGCTACATCGGAATGTTGTGGTTCAATGTTGCCTTGTGAATTTTTTTTTTTTTTTTTTTTTGAGAGGTTTTTCGCTACAGGGCGCGTGCACTCGCCAGACAGACAGAGACATAGAGACAGAAAGCGAGAAATCACCCCCCAGAGGGGATGGTCACGCCACAATCCCTTCTCCTCCATTCTCCTCTCGGGATCTTGGGCATGTACGGACACGTGCCCGGCGTGAGTTTTAAGCTACCAGGTCCGGGACGCGAACCGCGGTTGACTATGTGGGAGTCCAGCGACATAGCCATTACGCTAACTGCTGATTCCCAAAGTTGCCTTGTGATTTTAGGTGGGCTGCACTGATCATGATTTCTAGGAACCCATGCAGAAAATTTGAGGTTAAGTTCTTGGCAATACAAAGCAGAGAGATGCCTTGCTCTGTGTCATCAAGGTTTTGGAGAAAGATGACTATCATATATCATAATTTTATATATGATATACGTATCATAACATGCAGCATAATTTAAAAACCATTGCAAACATTGTCTTCTAGTTTTTGTTGCTGTTGTTTTAAATTTTGCCAAAGGTTTCATGCATTCACCAGAGAGAGAGACACACAACGTGAGAAAACCACTTGGGAATTGTCACACCATAGTTCTTTTTTCTCTACTTTGTCCTCCTTTTGGGATTTTGAGCATGCATGCACAAAAGCCTGGCATGTTTTTTAAGCTGCCAGTCTGGGACATGCACAGTTGGCCATGTGGGATCCAACCACTTTAACTACCACAGAACAAGCTGTCCCCTGCTAACCTTTCAATATATCCTCTTAGATGCCTTAAACTACATTTAAATACACAAAATAGAAGAGTTCCATCCCAAAGAAAAGGAAACATTGTCTGGAAGGTGACACTAAGGAACTTTTCAGCAGAACTTTTATTTTTCCACTGAGTTTTTATTTGAAGCATGCGAAACTAAGATTAAAATGAGATTGCTATCATCTGTGCATATAATTATCAACCTGAGAACTTGAATAAGTGCCTGGTTCTGTCCCGTTGCCACCTTATCCATGTCTATTTTGTATCACTCTGAATAAGGCTGCCAGTGCAGTGCAAAAAAAAATCAGCCATCTTGGAGTTTTGGCTCAGTAGTTAGCTGTAATTCTGGGCATAAAGATCACATTTTGTAAATGGACATGATTTGGCTTTGACATTAGGGTCTGATAAACTCAGAGGTCAGTGAGCTTGCAAATTTGGAGCATAAATCTTACAGGACCTGTCCATCAAACTTTCCATTCATCTAACCCACTCACCAAATCTGACCTTATTAGTATCACGTGAGACATTACAGATCCAAGCAGAAATGACAATATGGCAGTTCTGCCCCTTCATCATCTTTCCAACATGCCCATGGAGTAGTGAGGTACAACAGACACCACTGTGGTTACTTCTACAGAGAGTAGATCTATAGATGAGGGAAGAACAGTCCCTTAGATATTGGTCCCTGAGCCTTGCTTCTTGATAGGATGCATTGATGTGTGCTTTTAAATGGATAAGACCATGTTCTGGGGCAGCCCCATGGCTCAGAGGTTAAGCACTGTGCATTGGGAGCTGAATCTCATATGGCTGACCACAGTTTGAGTCCCAGCCCTGACAGCTTGAAAAAACATGCTGGGCATGTGTGCATGCATGCATGCCCCAAGTCCTGGCAGGGTGGGAAAATGGAAGAAAAAGATTGTGATGTAACAACCCCATGGGATTAGTGCCCAAGGGGAGGTGCTTTCTCTCTCTTCCTCTTCCAAATATATGTACCCTCTTGTAATAAACATTTTTTTAAAAAGAATTCTGAATATTCAGAGAAGTTACATTTTAATTTTCACCACACTCATTTAGAATTAGAAAAACCTAAGAAGAGTTAAGGCTGTCTAAGTCAATTTAGTCTCTATAAGAAAATACCATAGGGCCAGCCCTGTGCTGCAGAGGTAATGCACTGTTTAAGAGTAGCTGTATCCCATATGGTGACCGTATTTCAAATCCCAAGCCCAGTCAGAGCACATGCTGGAGACAAATGTCCAAGATCTGAAGGGCTTGAGGACTAGAGGGGAATCTCAGTGTCAGGAGGGCTCTCTCTCTCACACACACGCATGCATGCACACATGCAACATGTATACATGCTCTTATCATGAATAAAGGACAAAAAAATTAAAAAGATGGAAAGAAAAAAATGGCATAAACTGAGTAGCTTAACAAACAATAGAAATTTATTTCTCATAGCTCTGGAGGCTGGAAATTCAAAATCAAAGTGCCGGCAGATTTGGTGTCTGCTGAGAGCCTGTTTTCTGGTTCATAGTGGGTATGTTCTGGTTGTGTCCTCACATGGAGGAAAGGGTGAGGAAGTTCTCTAGGGCCTCTTTATAAGAGCCTGCATGAGGGCTCCAACTCTTAATACCCTCACCTTGGAGATTAGAAGTTCACCATAGGAATTATTGGGGAGCATAGACTTTCAGACCACAGCAGGCTTATATAGAGAAAGGTTAAAGATGTGAGTGGCAATACAATTATGGTCATTAGGATTTTACTCTCCTTTTCCTAATTCAAAGTCATTGCCCAAATTAGAAATTTCTTTTTTAAAATTTCTGCCATGAGTTACTTTAATGTTTATTTTTAGTTTATGCTACAAAGACTCACACAACTCCCTCATGGCCCACTCTGGTATCTGTCTGTAAATTCAGTCACTTCTGGGATGTTTGAAGCTATCACATAAGAGTTAGCTACAATTAGGTTGTGTTTGTTTCATTCAGGAAGAAAAACTTGATTGTCAAATTAATATAGGTAGATAGTTTTGTTGACAGTTTTCCTAATGGGAGAGTGGCTAAAAAAAATAGTTGATTAGATTATCTGTGTTTGATGATTAAATTTGTCATATTTACCAGATGCTGAAAAGAAACCCTTTTTTTTTTGTAGAAAATTTTGAGGGCTCAGAGAAATATAAAGAAAACTATGAAATTATCTATAATCATCTTTCATAGAACTTATACTATTTCTGTTCATTTTTATAGTTTTTAAAATATATATATTGTATGCAATTATACACATACTATATCAGTTTAAACTGCTGGTATAAAACTATCGTACTATCAAAATATCATAATATGTACTCTGGTTTTAAACTTAGTATTATCTTACCATTAATGCATTATGGTAGTTGCTTCCATTTTGCTTTAATCAGTGTTTTAAATATGTGTACATATGAATATTCCTAGGATGGGTAATTTTAGCAGTTTTACGTTTTTTTGATATAGATTGCCAAATGCTTCTTCAAAGTCTGAACTCTTTTTTATTATTTATAATAATTCTCATTTTACTTAAATTCTACCTAGATACATTTTAATGCATAAGCTATTTGCCTATTTAATAGTAAAAATATTATTTTGCTATTAGTTTTTATTTCTTATGGAGATAAACCTGTATGTGAAAATGTTCTTTTAAAACATATAAGTAAATGTTATGAGCTTAAGAAGGGGAACTATTGGGACCAGCAGGTGGCATAGTGGTTAAGGGTGCTGAATTCCCACATGGCTGACCATGGTTCGAGTCCCAGATCTAGCAGCTTTCTCTCTCTCTTTTTTTCTCTCTCTCTCTCTCTCTCTCTGTGTGTGTGTGTGTGTGTGTGTGTGTGTGTGTGTGTATGTGTGTCCCTTTCTGGTCAAATTAAAATAAATAAATAACTATACAAATAAGTAAAGTTAAATAAAAACAATAATTCTTTAAAGAAAAAAGGGAGAGGGAACCAGCAGTTAGTGCAATGGTTATGTCGCTGGACTCCCACGTAGTTGACTGCGGTTCATGTCCCGTACCCAGTGGCTTAAAACTCACGCCGGGTGCGTGTGCGTGTGTGCCCAAGATCCTGAGAGGAGAATGGAGGAGAAGGATTGCAGCGTGACCATCCCCCCTGGCGGGTGATTTCTCGCTTTCTGTCTCTCTGTCTCTGTCTGTCTGTCTGGCAAGCGCACACGCCCTATAGCGAAAACCTCTCAAAAAAAAAAAAAAAAAGAAAGAAAAAGGGGAGAACTATTAGTAGGTTTTTCATAATGTAAAAAGCATTTAAATTACATAGTTGTTTAATGAGCTCTATTAAATATATTTTATGGGGAGCTTTGCCCATGTATAAAGGGGAAGAAAGAATCTCTTTGGGTATTAGGCAAAGTATGATGATTTGGCAATAGCTGTTGGGTACAATTTCAAAATTCTCTCTGGATGTGGAATACTGGCATCTAAGTAGCTGACTAATGAGGTTTACTTGTAATGTAATGTTTTGTTTTTAAGAACTGCAGAATCAATGTGTTGAAGGTTTAAAGACTATTATATTTGTTTAAGAATTTAAGATGAAATGAGCTACTTTATTTAAAAGCAACTTATCTCTGAATAAAAAATAATTAAAGCTCCGTATAGAAATGCCTAGTAATGTTGACACTGGTAGTCCCCAGTGATAGTATTAACAATGGTAGTCATCATTTCTTTGCTTTCTGTTTTTAGGACATCCAGGCAGAAATTGATGCCCACAATGACATATTTAAAAGTATTGATGGAAATAGGCAGAAGATGGTAAAAGCTTTGGGAAATTCTGAAGAGGCTACTATGCTTCAACATCGACTGGATGACATGAACCAAAGATGGAATGACTTAAAGGCAAAATCTGCAAGCATCAGGTCAGGACAACTAATATCAAAATACAAATAATGGGAGTGGGTAGGTTTTTGAGATTTTCTTTTTTATCAGGAAGCGAAAGGTGGCAGCCTTACCACCAGTACTGCTTCCTCAGAAATAGTTTAAGATTTTTTTTATTTTTTATTATCATCATAATCTTCTTTATATTACATTGGATTACATATAACTTTACAGTGTATTACATTGTTTTTTCAAAAGGGAATGCCATGCATGTCAGTCAGTACAGAGACATTAATCTCCCCACTTCAACATTCAATATCTTTTCTATGTAGAAATAGTTTAAGATTTAAATGAAAAGACTATTTCCTTGAAAGTTATCATTTGAGCTTCACTGATGGCCAGTGTCTTCCCTTAACTGACTATTCACAGATATTCATATTTTAAAACTAACAGTACTACTAAAAATAATGTTATCCAAAGCCCGTTAACTACTGAGTAGTTACTTTAACTAAGATGTGTTAGGATCTTTACAACAATTATTCAGTACTCGAAAAGTCCTGGTAAGGTAGATAGAAAACCCCTTTTTTATATGATGAAACAACTGTTTAATGAATATAGAAACTGGCCAAATTTTTGAGCTATCAAGTGCCAGGTCAGGATTTGAATGTAGATCTTTTTGACTGTTGGCAACAAACATGTTTTGCTTCATCATGCTGTTTGTACGTCCAATTTGAAGCTATATTTATAGAATTAAATATCTCTTGGGAACATTAAATTGGAAAAGTGCTGATTCATGTCTGCATTTGGAGGGAATTAAGTTAAATAAGGGTGACCTTTAGGACCAAAATCCTGACTAGGGAAAACCTTAGAAAATTATGTAGAGTGACAGAATGATGGGGGGGGGGGGGGGCTCAATATTTTTTTGAAACCATACTTAATAGATGGTGGACAGTTTTTAACTAGGTATTAAGTATAGGGAGATAAGTCTGGAAGAACATGTTATTGAGCAAATATCCAAAAGATGAATATTGGTATAAAGTTCTACCTTGGTTTGTTTTGCTGTATCATGTATTGAAAATGTACAGCCTTAAAAGCCAGATGGTCTTGAATATGACTCTTTGTCATTACTATTTACTGTTTGATCCCCAGTAAATTACTTGGCTCATCTGGGCCTTAGTTTTCTTATTTACAAAATCAGCATATAAGTATTTAACCCACACGATTATTTTTCAGGTTGAATGGGATAATGGGATAGTTTTTTATTTTATGTAAAGCCTGTTCAATGTAGCATGTAGTTCATTTTTCTATACATAAAAGGGTAGGTAGATCTGCTTTAACTGAATTGAAGATTTAACAGAATGACTTCACAGAGAGAAGAAATCGTCAATAATGATTTATTGTGAATGAATTTTTAAAAATTTCTGTCTGGTAAAATGTCCTGAAAGCTTTTTATTTTTCTGGGGTTCATAGAGAATTTGCAGCTTCTCTTATTCCTAAAGAAGGGGTAATGTTGGCTCCATAGCAGTGGTTAAATGCTGTGCATAGAAAGCTGGATCCCATGTAGTCCAAATCCTGGTCCTGGTGCCTTGAAAACAATGCTGGGAGCATGAACATGCTTGACTGAAGTTCTGAAGAGATGAGGAAATGGAGAAAAAAAGGATTGCAGCTTGACCATGCCCCATTGAGGGGGTGGTTCTTTCTCTTTCTTCGTCTTTCTCTCTCTCCCTCTAGCAAGTGCATGTGCCCTCTGGCAATGAAAACAAATGAACAAAAGAAGGAGGTAAGGTAATATAGTATTAGTATGGACATGGACACCTTTGTGTAAAGACCTCACCGAAACTCATCAGCATCAGCAAAATACTCTTTTTTTTTAATAAGAGGAAATTTAGGAAGCATTGTACAGTGAGAAAATGTGCTTATGTTTGATTATGGCTTGAATTTTCAACTGACTAGATTCCATCAGCTTGCAACATTTCATTTCTCATAAATATAAATAAATAAAAATATTAAAAATGCTAACACAATGAAAAACATGTAAGGATTTAGCAAAACCAACAGCTAGGTCAATGAACCAAAAGCCACTGGACTGTTTCTGGTGAAGATTATACATATGTTCCTGAAATATTGAGAGTTTAGAGGATGAGTTCTTTAGGGAGAAAAGTTTAATGAAGGCCTACATCACAAACACATCATTCTAAGAGTAAAGCTAAGGGAAACAAAACAAAACAAAACAAAAACCAGCTTTGGTCTCACTTGGAAGTTATTGCCTATCAAGTCAGCTTTTCTAACCTGAAAAGAAACTGTGGTTGGAATGTCATCTGATACATAAATTAATGTTATTTTTAGAAGATGAGAGAAGCCAGTGGACTTCTGTATCAAGATAGATCATACCTTCCAGTAAAATGTGATAATGATTTAATGTGTAATGAATTAAAATAATTTTTAGTCTGATTACCCATCTCAGGAGATTCAGGTCCTTCTTCCAGCATTTAATAAAAATGCACTTCTATGTTTAAAGTATTGTTAATCATAAATTAAATGTGGTCCAAGCCCCTAGGGGTTCTTAGATCTCTTCAGGTTAAGGTCGGCCCAAAGGGAGGAGTGGGTACTCTTACATCATACAATTATCAGAGGCTTCATAAAAGAAGAGATTCCCAAGCTGACTCTTCAAAGATGCTTAATTGTTCTCCAGATGGACTGGGTGAGGACTAGGGAAGGGGCATATAGGCAGGAGGTTGAAATAACACTGTGTTTTTATGAAGGTTAACAAGTTCAGTCTGGCTGAAAATCGAGTTTGCTGGTGAAGTGGGGCAAAGACTGTGGCTTAGACAAAAGGTGGAGAGAGGAGAAAGACAAACCATGGAATACCTGTGTGCACTATGCTCCATGTCACTGTTAATGGAATTTCAAATTCTTTAGGCAATATTGTTAAATGTTGACCTTTGGTGAAAAATTCTTTTCACACAAGTATGGAGGACGGGAAGTCAGGGTGACTTGTAAAGAGACCATATTGGCATTTAGGGACAGAAAGAGAGATTAAAAGATACTTGGTTCATATTATTGAGGTTCCTGTGAGACATTCAGGAATGATAACCAGTAGTCATGGGATGGATATCTGCTCTTCTAAAGAAATTGTAGGCAAAATAAACAGATGGGGTAGAGGTGGGGTTATCCAGATAGAGGTGTCAGGAGTTAATTATTTAAGAGGGTTGAAACATAAGAAGAGGGCAAAGCAAAGATGTCCAAGAAACCCTAAAACACAAGGAATGGATGAAGGAAAGGATAGCCAGCAAAGGATCCTGAGAAGAGGCAATGCTTGAAGAGGGA
>NW_006199342.1:1516505-1523183 GCF_000334495.1 Tupaia belangeri chinensis
GCTGGGAAAGTGTTGTGAAGAGACAGAAGAGGAGGATATTTCAAACACAGGGAAATAGGAATAGTGTCAGCTGCTATGTAACAGTGGTGTAAGATCAGGGCTTCAGAGTCCAGGAGCCATCAGAAGGGCTTTGGTGACTTTTTACTGAGGCCATTTTTTAATGAAGATAGAAATCTGATTGCAGAGAACCAAAGCAGCAGCATGGGAAGTGAGGAATTAGTAAGAGAATTATAGAATTTCAAGAAACTCTGCCAGAGGGGGAAGGGGAAAGACCATGACAGTTATACTATAACAATATTATTGTACATCACGCTATCATGAGGTTGTAACAGGTGGAGAGATATGTCTCTATCTACATTGATTTGCCTGGGCCTTCCTATATTGGGTTGTCAGAAAAGTCTCAATACATTTTTGCATAGAAAACTAGAGGAAAATACATCATGACTTTTCCGATGACCCAATAGATTTGATTTGTTTAATTAAAGAAGTGAATGATCTAATCTTCATTTTTATTTTCAAAAAATGGGCAGACTAAACTACATTAATACATTCATTAGTACTTGGATACATAGAAAGATAAAATGGTTTGTTGTTTCTCAGTTGTGGGTTTTCATAGAGGAACCACAGTTCAGAAGGAAGTGGTTGGTATAGATGTTTTATGTGTTATGCTCTGGAATTAGACTTTTCAAATACTGGCTTTGCCACTTAGCAGTTGTGCCCTGAGGGCAGGTTACATAACCCACACACGCCTCAGATTCCTCTATGTAAATTAAATGTAGCTTCCAGAGTTGCCATGAATATTTTAATTAGTGTGTATAAAGTGCCCATATCAGTGGTATGTAGTTATGTGCTCTGTACTTGTTAACTGTTAGTATGATGTTCATGTTTTAGCACTTTGTTTGGTACTAATTAATTTAAAAGACATAAATATTCTCCCTATTCTTTTTCTCTTATCTAATATTGGGAATTTGGGGACAGAGGTTTCCGGGATTTCCTCAATAAATAGCATCCTTATTCTTGGCTGGATTCTGAACAAGTATCAAACAAGTGTGCTCAGTGAGCATCAGCTATGTGGCCAATAGAGAACTCAACTGCCATATTAATTACTGATAAAGACCAGATTGGAGGAGGTCCCATTGAGGAAGCACTGGGTTGGGCTGTTAATGGGACCCCGGCATGAGGCAGAACTAGCAGCATTCACTGGTCAAGGTGGCCTTGTCAGTGGGAAATCCCACATGGAAAATTAAAAAAGAACTCAGTTTCTGCAAGCCTGTTCCTTAAATGATAGGATGGCCTCAGCTAAGCACATCCAGTTATTCTCACTAAATTTACACATCAGAGTCATCACCCTTCCTCTACAGGGACAGAGTGAGTAGAGCAATGGAGAAGAGCCGGATATGTTTAGTGAGAAAATCTCTCCCCAGGCAGTGAGGAGTGTCCTCACTAACCACATGGAAAGGCAGCCACCTTCCAGCCTTTTGCCTCCTTCTGGCCTTACTGAAAATAATGCCCAAAGAGACCACTGTTCGTTTAACTTCTCTGTTCTTTTCCCTCATTCCTTTCAGGCATAGTCTGCCTCTTACACTCCTTCTCTTGTGGGCACATTCTTCTGTGGTTTCAACATTTTCTATAGATTCTTTGACTCCTTTTCTCTATGTAAGAAAGTTGCTTTTCACCCTAATTGCCTGCTCTTCCTGAAGCATTCATTGCTATAGGTCCATTTCCCCATTCTTATCCCTTACAAACCAGTGGAAATATTCTGAGTATTTAACAACTACCGTGGACACCAAACAATTTGAATGTCAACCATGAACATCCAGTATGGCCTTTGAAGAAATAGGAGCCCTGCCACTCACGGGTCGGTGGGGAGGTGGCATCGCTGCTTCTTGAGATCACTTCTTTGTCTGTCAACAGTAATTCCTGTGAATGCATCCATGCCCTATCATCCTCTTATTCCTGCTTCCTCCTATCTATGGACCACCCTTCTGTTACTCATTGATATGACCATCGGTTGCTCTTTTTATCCTTTGTCCTTTCCTCAGTTATTATTCTTGGTGTCAATATACATATTGATAACATTTTATATTTTGATATTTTTTGTGAAGGGTTTTTGTTTGTTTAATACATCTGAAAAGAATGCATATACAAAGAACTGAGACATGAGAAAGCATTGGCTCAACACTAATGGATCTACAAGAATTAGGATTGGAGGAAGGTGGAAAAGATTACCTAAACATTTTTAAAAATTGGAAACTGCAACCAAAATAAGCTGGTCAAATTCCTATTAACACTTACGAAGAGTCTTCATAAGACTCCTTCCATGATTTTTAGTAAACTAGAGAGCCTCAACTGGCTGCTCTAGGGTTCCTCATATAGAAAACAGAAAGGGGATTCCTCTGACTGGTCCCTATGTTGTTAAATGTTCTCCCCACCCCCACCCTACCCCCAACTTCTTAATGAAGCAGGCTCCATCCTCATAACTTGAAAGAGGATGTGACTCAGTCCATAGACATCTGTCTTCTAGCACCACTCCTCAGAGTTCCTCTGTATACCAGGGCTTCGGCTGTGTTCTAGGAACACCTAATCATACAATAGTGAGCTGCAAATCTAGGCTAAGCATATAAGACAATGACTGACGGGGGGTGGGGGGGAACCTTTTAATTACAAACTCAATCCATTTGGTGTATTTCAAAAAGTGCAATACTTTTCTTAATTTACCAGTGAAAGAAGTTAGAAATTAGCCTCCAAAAAAAATCAGCAAATGGCAAACGAATTTCCTTGAAAGTCACAGTCATGTATATAGTGCATCCTAGAAAGGAGGAGGGGCAAGACAGGTTTCACCCACTCTCATGAGTTTCATCAAATACTGGATCTACTCAAGGGCGGAGAGAAAAGGCAACGTTCAAAAAGGAGTATATTATTAAATGAGGCATTTTCCATACTCCTTCCTAAGAGCACTAAGTGGGGAACTTGTTTTCTAAACTAGAACTAGGAAGTGGAATGTGGAATCGATCTGTCCTCCTCCTCTGAAGGGCTGTCCACTGGTTAATGAATTTAAAAAACAAGACAAAAAAAAATAATAAAGTTGTCCCAGATTACTCTCCATTGATGGAACCAGGGAGCAGCTTCAACAATTCAGATTTGTCTGTTACAGAGTCATCACAAGCATGCCTTGCTTTTAAACAAAACAAAAAAATATTTTTGAAACAACAAAACAAAGACCAGTACTGATCACTTTTCTGACAATATACAGTTACTCAAAATTAACTAGTATCAGAAGGGGGAGGGGGGTCATACCTATGGGCCTATCTCCCATGAGCGCGTGTGGGGAGGTGCAGGGCATTTGTCATTATTGCAAAAATGAATTTTAATTTTTAATCTTTAGTAGTTTGATTTAAACATTGCTTTTAGTATGATGCCAACACCAGCTGTGCAGAAGGGCTCTGGAGAGATGCTCATAGCAGCACACACCTGCGGCTCTTCTTGGGTTCTGGAGGCTCCAGGGCAGCCAGTATTGCTTCATCCAATATAGTCTTTAGGCCTTTCTGTGTGAGTGCAGAACACTCCACATACTTCGCAGCCTTCAGGTCACGGGCCAGCTTTTCAGCAGTCCCTGGAGTGATAGACTTCTGTTTGTTCTTAGCAAGTTTCTCAATAGTAGAAGGGTCATCTCTGAGATAAATTTGCGTCCCAACGAGCAAGAAAGGAGTCTTTGGACAGTGATGAGTTTAGTCTTTAGGCCTTTCTGTGTGAGTGCAGAACACTCCACATACTTCGCAGCCTTCAGGTCACGGGCCAGCTTTTCAGCAGTCCCTGGAGTGATAGACTTCTGTTTGTTCTTAGCAAGTTTCTCAATAGTAGAAGGGTCATCTCTGAGATAAATTTGCGTCCCAACGAGCAAGAAAGGAGTCTTTGGACAGTGATGAGTTATCTCAGGCACCCACTTTTCTTTCACATTTTCAAATGAGGATGGAGAGACCACTGAAAAGTAAATTAGAAATACATCTGTTTGTGGATAACTCAGCGGTCTTAATCTGTTATAATCCTCTTGCCCTGCAGTATCAAGAAGCCCAAGAGTATATGGCTCTCTACCAATCATAACTGACTGCATAGTTGTCAAAAACAGTTGGTACATATTCAGGTGGAAATTTGTTTGTTATGTAGGATATCAGGAGACATGTTTTACCAACAGCACCATCACCCACAACGACCCACTTAATTGTCTGCATTACTGAAATAGTAATTCCAATTTGATGCTGACCTCAGCTCTGTGTTACATATATATATATATTAATGTTAAATAGTCCAACTATTGGGTCATTGGAGAGATCATGACTAATTTTATGTTTTTCTATGCAGAAATGTGTCATGACTTTTCAGACAACCCAATAGATGATTTAAAAATGTATATCGTCCAGTATTTTGAACTGTGAGACTCTTGGCTGTCTTTTTCTTTTTCTTCCCTGTTTCTGAACCCACCCATCTTTCTTCTCATCTTTAGTTGCTTAAACCTTTTCCCATTTTAGACTCCATCCAACCTTCTGCCCAACCTGTAGCCTATCACAACCCATTTGCAGTAATGTTAGGACTTGAACTTTCTTTCTCCCTTTAACTTTCTCTAAGTTTCTAATCCCTAACACTCAGATAACCATACTCTACCTCCTGTTCTCAATTAGGGTTGCCTAGTGTTGCACTAGAAAGTGCAAACTAAATAATATTTCTTCTGCTATAATGACATTTTCTATGAAGAAGGGGTATTGTAATTCTGAATGATTTTCTGTCGTATTTACTGCCATGACTGCAGATTCTTCTTCAGTCCTCAAACCTCCCCTGGCCTTCCCTCTCTGCAGGTGTCCTTGCTTCATTATGCTTTTGGGAGAATGAGGCCATCTGATTAATGCCCTTTGCTACTATAGGCTGTATACTATCTCTGGATTCTATATTTCAAATTGTGCTTTAATTATATGAAATTTGATATAATCATGGCAGGGAGCTTTTGTTCTAATTCATAATCATTTTTAGGAAAGAGAATATCTGTCCCAAGTTTTAACATTTATTGAATGTTTATGTGTTAGACCCACCTAAAGTGGTTTACAGGCATCGAGTCCCTCAACCATGGTGTGATCATTGGAATAATGTAATAACATGTGTCTCTAATATCTTTAATATTTTTCAACAACCATGAATAGACTTTCTTTCTTTCTTTCTTTCTTTCTTTCTTTCTTTCTTTCTTTCTTTCTTTCTTTCTTTCTTTCTTTCTTTCTTTCTTTCTTTCTTTTTGGTAAGAGATTTTCACTATAGGGAGCATGCAATCACCAGAGACAGATAGAAAGCAAGAAATCACTCCCCAGGGGATTGGCCATGCTACAATCCCTTCTCCTCCACTCTCTTCTCAGGATTTTGAGCACGTGTGCACACCCACCTGATATGAATTTTATGCAACCGGATCTGGGACTCGTACCGTGGTCCAGCAACATAACCATTACACCATCTGCTAGTTGCATGGATAGACTTTTAAAATAGTGAATTCTAACATGCTGAATATAAACTAATAATACAATAATAAATTTTATTTATATTGGTACAAGAGAAGATAGCTAATGATTTGAAAACTTAAGCTAGAAAAATAGACTCTTAGGAAGTTTGACGATATATTTTTACTCATACGAAAAGTGTGAATTTGGAAATGCACTAATAAGTTCAGCATTGTGAATGGCATGGAATAAATTTTTATGTTAAACCTACTTAATTTAGGATTATGTTAATTATATATCCACTTATCAGCTTAATGATGTTTAATATAGATCCTTATTAATATATGGTTTCAGAGGTCAGCAAAATTGTCAAATCTAATAAAAAACAGAGTTCCAGGATAAAATTCTATCTTCCCTTTCTTTTATGAGCCTCTTAAAAATTCAGAGCACCTTTTTAAAGGCCCTTAGAGAAGATTAACCTTTAACACCATCATTTAACATCTAATGTTATCACATTTTACAATGTCAGTGACACCACTTTCAGCCTTAGATAGTTAATTTTGCAAACCATATTGTAAAACTACTGAAATTTCCTTTTCTCAAGTCTAAAAGAAGATTCTACTGTTGTCCTCTTTATCTTTTTTCTCTGGTATAATGCTTTCTGACAGAGCTTTCTGTGTGATAGAATTGTTCTGTAAACGTGCTGGTCAGTACAGTAGCCACTAGCCATGTGTGGTATACTGACCACTTGAAATATGGCTAATGAAACTGACAAAGTGAATTTCAATTTTTAAAAAAATTACTTAAAAAAAAATCTTGAGAGGTTTTTGCTGTAGGGCATGTGCACTTGCCCGAAAGACAGAGACAGAGATACAGAAAGTGAGAAATCGCCCCCCAGGAGGGATGGAGATGCTGCAATCCCTTCTCCTCCATCCTTTTGGGATCTTGCGCACACATGCACACACACCCGAAGTGAGTTTAAGCCACCAGGTCCGGGACTTGAACTGCAGTAGACCACATGGGAGTCCAGCAACGTAGCCACTACACCATCTGCTGGATCCCAGTTAACTTAAATTCAAACAGCCACATGCTGCTGTTGGCTATCACAATGGAAACACAACTTTGATATTCTTCTCTGGAACAAATTGAATTCCGAAGACTTGAGTCTTCTCCTAAAAGTCTTAAATTTTCATCTTGGGAGCAG
>NW_006199342.1:1523204-1530491 GCF_000334495.1 Tupaia belangeri chinensis
GCCTGTTATTTTTGCACTAATTAAAATATTTTCTTTTATTATAACCCAACTTGTGATTTGTAGGTTTTGCCGTAAACCAAAAGGCATCAGATTTGTAGTCAGAATGCCAAATTGGGAATTTAATTCTGTGTAGCCCTTGTACAATAGAGGATAGGTTATCTTTGTACCCATCTTAACTTGGGTCTTATATTCTTTGGTAGACCTACTTTGAAAATGGTGTTTATTCTTTTACAAATGTATCTGGACAGATTTTACCCTATTTTTTAGAAGTTTTTATTTATTTACTTCTTTATAGAGGGGGGGGTGGAGACACTGTCAACACTGTCAGCAGAGCCCTCACACTGTGATCCACCCCCAGGCTCAGCCATCCTGCATCTTGACACATCCTCCCATGCCCAGTGTCCATAGGGAGGTTCTGAGATGGGACCCAAGGACCTTCCCATGTAGTCCAGTTGTGTTACTGCTGTGCCACTCTCCGGATCCATATCTAGCTGTCCATGATAAAGGCAATACAATAAAAAGAGCTGGAACTTTGGATTGAATTGCACATTCATCCTGAGCAAGTTTCTTAGCTGCTTAAAGTAGTTCCCTCATAGAGAATTGCCAGGTTTCTTGTTTGAAGTATATTTGGTTTACTTATCTTTCTCCTCACTTGACCCTAAAATTTTTGACAACATGATTTTCTATTACTGAAACAGTGTAGTGCCTGATATCAGAATGGGAGCTCCATAAGTGTTTGCTTATATGCATAAATGAAAACCTGTATTTTAATAGTACTCTCTCTTATCCATTTAGACTTTTTTATCTGTACATTGGGAGTAGGAATAATGATTTGTTTGAAGATATAGTTTCTTTGAAAGTTAGTGTCCCTTGACTTATAACAGATATTAGTTCATACTTTCTTTGCTCCTTTTCTACTATATTTAAATCATGATGTTCTTTATGGTCTTTACTTTCTCTTGTTATTTTAATATGCAGAGTCTGTGTGCTCTTGCAAGAGAGAGACAGAGACAGGGAGAAAGCACCCTCCCCCCCTCCACCCCAGTCTGATGCAGCATTGCAATGCTGCAATCTCTCCTCTTCCTTTTCTTCATCTTGTCAGGATTTTGGTCACACATCCACGTGTGTTCAGCTTGCCACCTGAGCCAGGATTCAGACTCAGGTTGGCCATCTGTAATCTGACTATTAGGCTTCAGTACCAGCCCAGATCTTTATTTTGTAACTTATTTTTGCATTTTTTTAAAGAATCTCTGGTCATATGTTTAGAGAGCTGTAAAAAATGATTCAGTCTAAAAAGATAACTTGTATAACACATATTCTATAGTAGAAATCATGTATAACACATGTTCTATAGTAGATATCATTCCTGCTTTTACAGTATGGTCAATGAAAGTTATCTATTGCTTTGTACCTATCAAGTGTCCAAAGAATGAACAGAAGCAGGGAACCAGCAGTTAGCGTAATGGCTATGCCGCTGGACTCCCACGTAGTCGACTGCAGTTCGTGTCCCGGACCCGGTGGCTTAAAACTCACGCCGGGCACGTGTGCCTGCGTGCCCAGGATCCCGAGAGGAGAATGGAGGAGAAGGGATTGCGGCGTGACCATCCCCCCTGGGGGATGATTTCTCGCTTTCTGTCTCTATGTCTCTCTCTGTCTGTCTGGCGAGCGCACGCGCCCTACAGTGAAAATCTCTCCCAAAAAAAAAAAAAAAATGAACAGAAGCAGTTAAAAAGTTAGGATAAGTCAATTAACTACAAATGTGAGTGCCCACAAGTATGTGTTAGATAAGGAAATATTTTAAGCGAAGAGTTTGAAAATTTGATTGATGATTGGTTATCTACATATAATCTTGGGGAAATTGAGTTTTAAAATGTTTACAGTAAAATTAAGAAAGTACAACTAAGCCAAACACAAATTAAAATTTCTTTGTACAAAGCATTCAACCCACTGTCCAAGAAAAAGCTTTCATCTTTTGAGATGAAAGAATTAAAATGAAAGTAAAGCACTGACGGCTACTACAGAAGCATGCATTTATATGGCCATATGGTAGTAATCCACTAAACACATAGTTATAATCTATTGGAAAATAACCAGAACAGATTTGCCAGGCAAGGATTCTGCCAGATCAGCTTGCTTATTACTTGGAATAACAAAAATGTAGAGAAGCACACGCACTTTTTAAATTTTATTTTAAAGACCAATACAGCATCTCTTTAAAAAAGTATTGCCTTCCTCTTTATAGACAGTCCTTTAGATTCTGAATGCCACAAGTTTCAATGAAAAATTTCACTTTTTCTGTGCAGCCAAAAGAGTTAATTGCATTAGAAAAGATATTTGTGTGTTTTTCAATATAGTAAGCATGTGCAACTGGATTTCAAAGGATTGTAATGTGTGAGTTCATTACTGATCAAAGAGTTAATCCACACGCATTGAAGATGTAAGATCAAGTCATCTGAAATAAGAGGTCAAGATACATGCATAAATGAGTTTGCACATGGAAATACTCAAGCTCTTCTTGGTTGACTGAGAAACTGATTTCTAGCTCTCTTTCCAATGAAAAAATATCAGAAAGAAATGGCAGCAGTTTAGTCAATGGTGTTTATTGAAACTGTTTTATACTTGCAGATAGAGTTTCTAGTTAATAATACTGACATTATTTAGTTCTTCTCTATGACAAGTGAAATTATCATATATCACAAAAGGTAATAATGTATTTTCCCCAAGATCAATCAATATGAACACAGAAAAGCTGAAGCTCAAACAGAATTGGGACCTTCTTAAAACACAATTTTGTAAAGGTCAATCACAGCATCTGTGGAGTCAATAGAAATGATAACTGCAAGAAAGAAAATACATTTTTTTATTCATACAAATTTCAGAGAATTATAAAATACTTTAACTTCTTTTTCTGTATATAGAAATTATTTTTATTTTTTTCTCCAACCAATACATATTGGTTGATAGACCATGGTTACTGTTCTATGAATTAGCATTGAACTGGCGATTAGAGATTCATAGTTGCTCTTCTGAAAGCTTTATCAACTTTTTTAAAAGACTACTAATATTGTTCACTATCTATTGCTGGTAGGGAATACCACACCCAGTGTGATCAGTGTGGGAGTAATTTGAATTAACCATCGCAGAGCTATTAGCATTGAAACAGAGGCTCAAGTAGATCAGAGGTCCAGAAAAGAAGTTGCTAAGATGTGTTAAAGAGAGGAGTGGCTGTGCCTCCTAGTTTAGTTCTGGGTCATTCAGTAAAGGAGACTTATAGAGGTCTTGGTCTTAACACTGGTGCCAAGATGAGAATTACTGTATGAGAAGATATGAAGCATGGCCAGCAAAGTTTTCTTATACCTTGGGTTGTCCAAGTAAGTCATCTTTTTCCCTTATAAGTGTAACAAGGCTCATGTCTATCGCTGTCAGCTGTGGTCTTCTAAACCTGATAGGTCCTGGACAGTGAAGGTCATTCCTTTCACCAGGTTAGCACATGAGTCCACGTTCATGGTCTGTCCACTGGGGTAATACCAGATTGAGTAAAACCGATTCTTGCAGTCTCTGGAGTTGTTTCTGACTGATCTGTGTTCATATCCAGCCTGTGGACTTGAGTCTGGATAAGAGGAGAACTGTGCTTAGGTTTACACTTCATTCTCAAGGCCTCTGTTCTTACTAAAAATCTTAGTTATATTGTAAATTCAAATGTATTTCCTAAACATGATCCCTGATTATAAACTTCATAATTTAAGAATCTGAAGGTGCATCTTTGGGCTAAAACCAGAGGTAATTATTTGAAATAAAGACCTCATCTTTAAATCAGAATATAAGGTATTGCAATCAATGATTTTTGTCCAGCTGTTCTCTATTCGCAATGGTCATTTGCGAATGAGACTGCCTTAAGCCAAATTGCATCCTGTCCAAGTGATGCCTTATTGTTTCCAGCTTTTTGAAGTGTCAGTAATGTTCTGCTTTCAATAATTTTTCTGATCACAAGAGAAATTAATACATCAGTGCTTTTTTCCTAAAAAACTAGTCTTTTTTTTTGAAAGGAAAAATATGATCCTGTTGTAAATATGTAAGTGATACAAACATATATAAAAATTAAATGTTTACTGTGTTCTCAAGTGGTAACCACATGTGAACATTTTATATGCAAATAATTTCTCCCTCTTCTCCCTCCACTCTCTCTATGTTTATAGATGAAATGAGCAAAAAATCTTTGGATGATCATATATATTATTCATAAACTACCAAAGCTTGTTTTATAATTATTCTTGATATTATGAATATATTCTTCTTGGAAGTCTCATATTTATGCCTTTGTCGTGTGGTGTTGGATTTAAGTATTGGTAGATACTACCAATATACAATGTAAATATGATAACTTATTTTAAAATAGCTCTCTCTTCAGGAATTTTTTTTTTTTTTTTTTTTTAAAGTATTTTGGACGTGGACATTTGCTGGCTGTACAAGGTGATTTGGCTAAAGGAAAGTATATAATTTTGTAAATTCTATTCAAACTTCTAATGTGCTCAGTGTTCTCTCTCAACAGGGCCCACTTGGAGGCCAGTGCTGAGAAGTGGAACAGGTTGCTGATGTCTTTAGAAGAACTGATCAAATGGCTGAATATGAAAGATGAAGAGCTTAAAAAACAAATGCCTATTGGGGGAGACGTTCCAGCCTTACAGCTCCAGTATGACCATTGTAAAGTAAGTTGGCCACCTATGGTTACTTAAAGTAAAATTCCGGATAAATGTTGAAGTTGAACCAATTATCACAGGCCCCCGACCCCCCCACCACTACTGTCCCACTTTTAATTGTCAGTATTTAGGCATTTTATTTAACTTCACACAGTGTAACCATTTGTGTCAATTAAGTTGTATCTTAATGTTTAATACGTTATTCAAACATCACAAGTATCTAAAGCATAATATTCCTTTTTAGCTTATTATGAGATTTATTTAATTTCAAATGTGTTTTAGAATTTCAACACATTACAGTAAGAAAATCTTAAAGCTATACATCAGCTTAATCTTAAATTCAGAAATCATACCCATCAAGAGTTATGAAATATCTTATTGATATTAAAGTGAAAAAATGGAACATGTGGTAGTAAAAAACTAGAGCAGGTTTAAGTCATAAAGCAAATGAAGTCTATAGTATTTATGATCGTTTTATATGTTATATATGTTCTGAACTTAAACCTTCTTTCAAATTACATTTTTATCCTGTTTAAGTTTCTGTCTCTATGCAGATTTGCACTTTTCTTTTGATTAGTAAACAGATATAATAAAAAATATTACCAACTGAAACATTAATATTCAGGTCATTGCCTTGTTTTCAGCCTTGTGCACTTTCCATTAATTAAGTACTCCTTTATACCTATCTTCTCATATATTACGTACCATGTTGTTTTATTTTATTTTTTACTCTTCCCATGCAATGCAAGTTCTCATTCTAAACTTTTTAAGAATTATTTTATTTATTATTATTATTATTTTAAATGTGGTTGAGGTGTGTGTTGAGGGAGGAATAAGAATACAAACCATTAAGTCCAGAGCTGAAACTGTAGTCAGCTATGTGGGAGTTCAGCGCCTTAACCACCATGCCACCTGCTAGCCCCCTCATTCTTAGTTTGTACGTTTTATTGTGACCTTAAAATTCTATTTCCATTTAAAAAATGACAAACACTAACACATACATCTTCTAATTGATGTCATCTATGTAATAATGTGCTTTATTAGAAAATTATACCTGGACATTTGCTGGCTGTACAAGGTGATTTGGCTAAAGGAAAGTATATAATTTTGTAAATTCTATTCAAACTTCTAATGTGCTCAGTGTTCTCTCTCAACAGGGCCCACTTGGAGGCCAGTGCTGAGAAGTGGAACAGGTTGCTGATGTCTTTAGAAGAACTGATCAAATGGCTGAATATGAAAGATGAAGAGCTTAAAAAACAAATGCCTATTGGGGGAGACGTTCCAGCCTTACAGCTCCAGTATGACCATTGTAAAGTAAGTTGGCCACCTATGGTTACTTAAAGTAAAATTCCGGATAAATGTTGAAGTTGAACCAATTATCACAGGCCCCCGACCCCCCCACCACTACTGTCCCACTTTTAATTGTCAGTATTTAGGCATTTTATTTAACTTCACACAGTGTAACCATTTGTGTCAATTAAGTTGTATCTTAATGTTTAATACGTTATTCAAACATCACAAGTATCTAAAGCATAATATTCCTTTTTAGCTTATTATGAGATTTATTTAATTTCAAATGTGTTTTAGAATTTCAACACATTACAGTAAGAAAATCTTAAAGCTATACATCAGCTTAATCTTAAATTCAGAAATCATACCCATCAAGAGTTATGAAATATCTTATTGATATTAAAGTGAAAAAATGGAACATGTGGTAGTAAAAAACTAGAGCAGGTTTAAGTCATAAAGCAAATGAAGTCTATAGTATTTATGATCGTTTTATATGTTATATATGTTCTGAACTTAAACCTTCTTTCAAATTACATTTTTATCCTGTTTAAGTTTCTGTCTCTATGCAGATTTGCACTTTTCTTTTGATTAGTAAACAGATATAATAAAAAATATTACCAACTGAAACATTAATATTCAGGTCATTGCCTTGTTTTCAGCCTTGTGCACTTTCCATTAATTAAGTACTCCTTTATACCTATCTTCTCATATATTACGTACCATGTTGTTTTATTTTATTTTTTACTCTTCCCATGCAATGCAAGTTCTCATTCTAAACTTTTTAAGAATTATTTTATTTATTATTATTATTATTTTAAATGTGGTTGAGGTGTGTGTTGAGGGAGGAATAAGAATACAAACCATTAAGTCCAGAGCTGAAACTGTAGTCAGCTATGTGGGAGTTCAGCGCCTTAACCACCATGCCACCTGCTAGCCCCCTCATTCTTAGTTTGTACGTTTTATTGTGACCTTAAAATTCTATTTCCATTTAAAAAATGACAAACACTAACACATACATCTTCTAATTGATGTCATCTATGTAATAATGTGCTTTATTAGAAAATTATAAAATCTTGACATTTATTTTATTTTGAACATTTGTTTTAAAATTTTTATTTGGTGTCTTTTATCTTTCTACTTGAAAAGAGACTATGATAGAACAGTGTCTTTAACACAAGGTGCCATTTTCTAGGGAGAAGGTCAGGAAAGTGCCATAAATGGAGTGAGTTTTTTTTTTTTTTAAACAGACTTGAAGTAAGGGAATAGTAAACAGGGCTGTTCTCTTGGGGGAAGAGACCTT